>NW_017534664.1:828218-865553 GCF_001853355.1 Bactrocera latifrons
TGACAGCCGAAATGTATAAATTGCTCAGTTGTGCAACGAACAACAACCGGTACATATGTGTTTGCATGTACATATATTTTAAAGGGTTGCCAACAACTCCTATACAATTTTAAGTAGTAAAATCCTTTAAAAGTTTTAGGTTAAAGGTAAAGCAGTAGAACTTCAGTGGACTTGAATATAAAAATTGTAAAAGTATTGCCACCTGAATAAAAATATTAAAGGCTTAAATAAAATGAAAGCTTTTTTTTTTAATAAAAATTATAATTTCGGGGCTGGTTGCCACATATCCAAACAAAAACGTTAAGAAATTTTACTTGAAACTTGAATTTACAAATTTAGGGCCAAGTATTACACAATTGAGCAATTAAAAACTAACTCTACTTATAAGGTATACTTTATAGGGTTGCCARCCAACCATGTAACGTGCTTTAAAGATTTTCTTTAAAAGTTTTATAATAAAAGTGGAACAGTAGAGGTTGAAAAAAATTAATAKTTCRATAGCRTTGCCACCTGTTAAAAAAATGAATAGACKTGAAACTTATTGCCAACTATGTAAATTAGAAATAAAATGAATGTAACATACAGTAAAATATAATAATGAACATATCAAAATAAAATGTAACAAAGGAAAACCTATTTATACTTATATAAAAATAAAAAWAAACTTTTTATATAGAGTTGCCACCTCTCGAAAAAATCAGAAAGTTGAATTAAGAGTTGGATTTTCAATTACATCCAGGCAGCATTGGCGAAACTTGTGTAATACTGAGCATATTTCATATACAATACATCATATACATATTTCATATACAATTTAAAAAAAAATACAAAAAATTCTAAAGACTTCCTAAATAATACCAATTTAGGTGCAAATAAATTGGAGGTAGGTGTAAACTAAAAAAAAAAAAAGGTCTCAAGTTCTTCACAAAAAGTGTATACAGCATCTACCAATAGCAATAGGTGATTTTGACAGCTCATGGTAGCCATGTTTGTTWACAGATTTGTGTMAAATTTCGTCAGTATGTACAAAAAGCTTTGCCATTCTATCATGTCGCGTTTCACCTGAGTACGATGCTTTAAAATTGTCCAATAGTATTACACAAATTAATGTTCTCAGAAAAAATCACAAATTCACTTTTATCGAAAAATTATCTTCTCAAAGGCATCGCATTTTCGGGTTAATGGCTTCCCAAACACTCTAAATTGTGGCTATTAGCATGAGTCAAATATTGGTGTGGTTCAGGATTGTGGTATGGTGGCATGATTGTGCCTTATTTCCTTTGAAATTAAGCAGGAGATGAAGAGCGTTATAACATGTTGCTAGCTGTCTTTTTTTCCAAAATTTTGATGGAACACACGTGGAGGAACTCAATTTCCAATCTAATGTTTCAAGTCTAAAGTTTGACTAATATTGTTGATCAAYCCAAAGATTAGGTACTTCAGTATTTTTTTCTCCAAAAACCAATACTTTATCAGTACGAAAACTTTTTGCCACAATAAAAAAATGTTGCTTCTAGCAAATTATTCGCAATCAAATGATGCAACAGCTGTCAAATTATACATGCGCCTTTTCAAGAGCTAACTAAAAGTCATATACTTTTATTTCTAACATTGCCATACATAATATGTCAGGCCGGTGCTTTTCTATTGACCTGTTACGTAGTATTAGCATAGCATAGCTAATCAGAGTCCCAAAAACGCATATACAAGTAGATGGTACAAAAAACAACGATTTTTAGAAGTTTTTATGCTGTTTGAAGAAATGCTTAAAAATRTCCACTTTTAACAAATTTCTAGTTCAAGACTTGACTAGGTTTAAATTGATGATAGTTTCTGTTGATAAGGTTCRACTTTGTCTCTATTATCTGGGAACATTAAGTATACTCATATACAGAAGATAAAAGGTAGATCAATAAACACATAATATTTGACCAGCGAGCTTGCATTTAAGTATCCGCTGATRTTCAGCGTTTATCGGTAAATTGTAAAACATACAACTAAAAATGAAGAACAAGACTCCATCGTGTGCGCTTTGTAGTCTGCGAGTTCTGAGTGCATGAATTAAAAAATCATAAGTTCATTGTAATACTTTTTTGTGTACACATTGAAGTTAACTGCAAATACTGTATTATTAATAACTGTATTGCGTGCATTGCTAACGGAACAATCAACATATGTACACACACATACATACATATATACAAATAACTACATAAGTAACTATAATAATAACGATTACAACTTYTGACCGCACAACAGCTGTTGACTGCGTGCCGGGGCCAAGCCAACACGAGCATAATGTCTTCATCGCGGCGGTGGCGATTGGCGAAGCGGCAGCGGAGATCGCGTGCGAATGTTTACACAGAGAAATTGATTAAAAACACACAGATTGATGCGAAATGCAACACTGTATTACCTCAATATACATATAATGCACACACACTAAGTATGTGCGTAAATATTTATCAAATATTAAATGCACGAAGGACATACAGTCGTGGGATTATAAATGTGTACATAAATATTTTACTTGCAATGAGATCTGGGTTTAAAATCACATAACAGGGCGCATTGTGGAGCATGAAAAATGACGAAAAGCGCAGCAGCAAACAATACAAGACACAAAAGGTGAAAGCTATGCAGTTTATGTGTGTAAATATGCCAGTGTTGGTGCATTACAGCGGCGYCAGCGACGAAGGTGCTTGCGAAGCTTATCTGTGTCATTAACATCGCAGCGCGTTAAAGTGCTGCGGTCAGCAATAAACAAGTCATTAATGTATGTATGTAATGGGGAAACCAGCAACGAATGGCGATCTGTGGGCATATGTGTGGTGAAGCGACGGAAACGCCTGCAAGTATGCTACGCCATATTACAATACATAGTTAATTCAATTATCAGTTAATATTTCATGATTACATTTACACAAACAACAAATACAACACAAAGCAACAAACGCAACACATACAACAACAACAATATAAGTARCAACAACATGACAAAACAACAAACGCAGCGCGCAAATACACAAACAAGCTGAAAGCCCGGCAAACAATGCAAATAAACACAGTAAACGAGCAACAACAACAATAACACACACCCATCTACACTTTAATAATAATAATGTTAATATTAAATGTAACTATTTAAGCTGCCAACAACAGCAGCGTGTTACGTATTGCGTTTATGGGCGGAAGTGAATGGAAATGCCAGCGTCAAGCCTCTGCAAGAATGCCATTTATTATAAATGCATTTCAATAAATTGCCCMGCTGACTGTGTAGGTGGGTGTTTGTGCGTGCAAGCGGGGCAAATAGCTATTAAAATGCGCACACCGAATTGTAGCAAGCTGGTCCAGTAAGAAATGGAAGCGAATATACCCCAAAATACAAAAAAAAAAAAAAAAAAAAAAAAAAAAAAAAAAAAAAAAAAAAAAAAAAAAAACAAAAAAAAAAACTCAAAGAAAACTTTTAACAAACACAAGGGTTACTTCAGTGGAAAAGGGGCCGCCGAAAAGGCGAGTCAATGGCAGTCAAAACATTAGCGACCCCAAGGGAAGCAAACAGCAATGCACACTGCTTTAACGCCAGCGCTGTATTACAGCTATAAGCCTGTGCTGCGCTAATGTTTTGCCGGCAGYGCACATGAAGGGGGAATTCAGCCAGCGCACTTTGGGGGCGAACTGTTGTCGAGCGCACAAAACTACTTGAGCAAATTAAAGAAAAATAGCTTGGGCAGCTAGAGAGCGTTGTTAGATCAAAGGCGTCATTTACTAACTCCTTTCATATATGAGCGAGGGGTGTGTACATGCTGACACACAACGCCGCCTTGCAAGCACGTGCTTTGCAACGGGTAATGCTTGGTGTGTGAGTCGCCATGAAAATATGTTCGATGTTCGTTCGATTTTCAGCTTTCGTTTCGATTCAATTGCATTATTGTGTGGTTGTGGTTCAGTGATTCAAAAATTAAATGAACATATTTCTACCCTAAACTGATGAACAACTAACAGTGTGTACCCAGTGAGGTAAAGATAAATATAAAGGATCGAAAATAATATTAGGCGCTATAATTAGTTATATATTTTATTATTATATTAGTTATTTTCAAATTTTGCTGAAATTATTACCCTAATTTTTTTTGTAGGCTTCGTCTATTTTAACAGATTTCATAGTCACTATTCTTCCTGATTTTTTAATATTTTTCAACTTAACAAAAAAGGATCTCTTGATAATTCGGTATGAAGAGTTTCTTACGCAGCTGACGGTTGGAAAAATTGCATTGTTAAATAAACCTTTAAGCTGCTTCGGTCCATGCAGAAAGACTTCCATAACTGCAAATACTTAAGAATGTATTATATTTGGAATAATTTGGGGCACAAACCAATCATAATTTATGRGTAAATTATCTAATGCCGATTTCGCAAACTATCCGGTTATCTTACCATAAAAATCACTTAAATACTCTGCAAATATTTGTATACATATTTTTCTAAGTACTTTTTATGTTCCTTGATTAAATCTCGTAATTTAAAATTTTTAAATGTGGCAACACTTTCSGTAATAAAATTTGGATATATGTCTTATTTAACTAATTTAGTGAGATGCATTTTTTTTAATTTTAATTATAAAACAGGTGGCAACCCTATTCGAGAAAATATTTTTTCTCTATTGCCAAAACTACAATTTTTAATTTTTTGCAAGAATTCCAAGAAATTATAATTTTATTTTACGCAAATTTTTTTATATTTTTAATATGAGTTTTTTGTCTTGCAATTTCTTTTTGTAAACAATAAAAACATATGGCAACCTTTTTCCAAAACATTTTGATTGTATTGGAAAAATTCAATGTTTTAACATGTTGCTCGAACTCCAATTATGTTAAAATTTCCTTTATATACAATTTTAAACAGGTAGCAACACTCTGAGTAATATGACATATGAAAATATTTTACTTTGTAGATTTACTGTCATACTGTAACATACATGTAAGTTATTTATTTTGCAATTTCGTTTTGTAAAAGTTACAAACAGATGGCAACCCTGATTTGAAAATTTCTAATTTTAAGCTATCTTAAAACACCCTAATTGAGGCGTAACTTTATTTTTTAAGTTTTTGAAAATCGAAATTTCCGAAAGGTGGCAACCTTCTGTTTGTAACTAACCCATTGCTGCAAGAAAATAAATATATTTTTTTTTAAACGCTTTAGCTTGAAATACTTTTGAATAAAAGAAAAATTTAAGTTCAAAAAAAATTAATGCAGGTCATTTGGCTCACTGGGTTAAACCAGCGCCGTCTATCATGTGACCATTCGCGTGTTTTCCTTATATTGCATATAGTTTCACCAGCCCAGAAAGTTTGCACAAAAGAAAGTGGATAAAGTGGAGTTTTCCGATAACGTTAATACATACACACAATCACACACACACACTACCGTACATACACAAAGTCATCGGCAGGGTAAAATAAAATTGGTTTTCTCCATAACTGCCCATCGACTATTTTCATTATTTCCTTATTTAGAACATACCAACGGTCATACATAAATTAGTTTACATGCATGCAGGCATGCCATTGTGTGTTTGAGTAAGTGAGCTTAAATAAATGTGTATGTGTGTGGGTGTGTAGGCTTCAGCACACTCTCACCCACGCACTCGGCCGTTACTTATTCACTTATTTCATTTGTCTTGGCGCATTTTACGAATTGTTTTCCAAATACTTCRGCCACACAACGGCGGAACAATCGATGTATGGACGGAGGGACAGAGCACTGACTATTCGACTTATAAATACGCACTTAAGTGCATAAGTGTTTGCYTATGTATGAGTGTGTGTGTTAGGTCAAAAACTAAATAATATATTGGTAAAATATTCCACTGGTATGTGGAGCGCGATGTGCGGCATGCAACACCTCGCAGCGCTCGCTTACAACTGAGCAACACACCTCTGCTGAGGGTTGTTCTCAGCCGCTGTGAACGCATCTTTAGCTGCTTATGCACATCTACCTATTTATTTTGAGTCATCGAATATCTCATTCACTATTTGATTTGGATTTCGTTTTAGTTGCTTTTGTTGTTGTTGYTTACGTGCAGTGTTTGAATAATTTGCAGCAGCTTGCGAAAGTTAAATTGGTTTGTTGAATTTTATGCGTTTTTCGTCATTACAAGCCGGTGCTGCCATCCCTCAAACTATCTACGCACACACTCATACATGTGTACATGTATGCATGTCATATGCAGCCACCCTCTGTRGACGTATTATCATGCAGCACTAAAACAATCTTAGCATTTTTCTGGTATTTTTCACATACCTCACATCCCCACTGCACCACTCCTCACTCCTTTGCCCGTCGCGTAGTTATTTAGTGGGTGGAGGCAGTGTGTGGGCAGTTGGCATAAAACGTATTGCAATAAATGCAATTTGTGGGCGCTCRGTTGGGTAGTGCTCCATCCATTTAACTTATTTCGTTGTATTTTTATTGCGGTGTGGTCTGATGAGCCCTTCTCTGTTATGTTTTACCTGAGTTGCGGTGTTGCATAGAAATTACCTGTTAAATATCAAAKTAACAGTTGGAAAATGGACAAAAGCTGTCATGTGAGGGGATTTTATAATTTTACTTAATCATGAAGGGTATTAGGGGTATTTGAGGTAAGGTTAAAGCACCATTGCTGGTGAAAAATTTAAGTTCTCATTTTATTCCAATATTTCATGAAAGTCAGTGATAACTGAGCAATGAGCAGTTTATTTTCTTTTTTAGGTGTATGTATATGTATTTCGGTCATTTTGTTGATAAAATACTATGAACAGAACAGTCTAATGTATATTTTTCAGTGAAAAAAATTGAATAAAATAAGTTCATAACTGAAGAAAAATTTTGTTCATAAAAATTTACCTCTTGCTTATAAAAAATAGCCCAATAAAAATTTATTTATTTCACATTGGAAAGCTAAGAAAAAATAGACCAGATAATTGCTTTTATAATAAAATAGTTTTGTTGGTAAGAAATTCAGCACCCGCCGTCAATTGTGATAATTATATATGACCTGATCTTACTTTAATAGTTTAATAGCTGATAGCCCTCACCATTGCTATAACACGTGCTCAGCACTTCAACTCACCCTCTCTTTGACGATTGATGGGCTCGGCCGATATTGCAGAGGTTCAAGAATTGATAGAGTGCTCTACCTAGTTTTCGTTACAATAATGGTGTGCTGTAGTGTCACCATGTACATTTTTGGTAATACAAACAATGAAGTTCACTCGCATTTTTCAGAGATAAACATTTTTTTTTTTTCAAAAATAGTTCTTGAATATATCAATCTGAGCTGCGTACGACAAAAAAATAAAAAATAAAAAAATATAAGTAATACTTTTCAAAGTGTAAAATAAAATCCAAAAGAATTCTATGATATTTGTGAATATTCGACAAAAAACTTCGAAATTTTGAATTAAATCAAAAAATAGTCTCGGGAATATGGGAAAACAACTGCGTACAAAAAATAGTAAGACTTTGTCAAAATTTAAAAATTCGTTATATATTCTTCGATAAGTATGCCAWTGTAATACATCTTGGCCCCTATATAATTGTCAAGTCAAAAAGTCAGTTTCTGCTTTAGCTTTCAATGCGCGTAGCAATCACCAAATACGATGGTTGCGGCACTCTATTGGAATCAATTGGAATTGGAATAAGAATCAATGCAGCGTGCCAAAAAGCATTATCATGGAGTAAAACCAAAAGCTGTCAGCCCACAATTCCGGCCTTTTTCTACCAATAAATGCAATGATCGTATAACAGTCAAGTAGAAYTCCATGTTGACAGTTTKGTCGKTCGGAAGAAATTCGGAGTACAYCACACCTCAATAATCGAAGAAAATTGTCAACATAGCCTTGATTTTTGACCTGCTTTGACGTGATCTTTTCTGCTTCGGCTCATCTTTGTMACGAAATTCGGTCGATTGATCGTCTGTTTACGGGTCGTAAGAATAGAGCCAAGACTCATCGCCAGYAATAAAACGTTTCATGATATCCTGTTAGTCTTAAAGCTTTGTTTCAAAGAATTTAACGCGAAGYTGTTTTTGGAAGCAATTGAGTGATTTTGGAATCAATCGCGTACCTCACTTYTCTTTGGTCTAAATAATCTTTCAAAATAGTTTTCCTCGATCATTCCGATATTCCAATGATATCAGTATGATCTTTGACTGTTAATYGTCGTTTTCAAGCAATAATTTTATTTTGTTGGTGTTGACGGCTGTCCTGGACATGATTCATYGTCAACGCGTTCTCGACCCTCTTTCCATAATTTTTACCAATCATTCTAAACATTTCGGCATCAGTAATTTCGATTCCGCACACTAAATTGAATGAAGCTTCTGTGTTGAATGATTTCACTCATCGCAAAAATCACCGAATGTATCTTATGTACTTCAGAAAGACAATCATACAGGTRTACTAAACACCAATSATTATTTTTTGTGACATTTGACACATTGGCACGGATGTCTTTGACACCCATAACACCGACGAGTGGATTTTCTCGCAAATTTTAATTAGAAAGCCTTACTATTTTTTGAAATAAAACAGTTGTATTTGTAATATTTTTTTTTTACTTATTATAATATATTCGCATCATAACCCTATTTGATAATAATAACTGAATAATAATTRAAAATATTCGTTACATTGTAGAAACAATATCTGTGGGTTCAATAGTTAATTGCACATGATCTTTTCACCCCCAATATTGCTTTCCCGCTCATTGGGAAAATTTTTTTTTAAATACATATTGATAGTACAGTTGATTTTAAATAGGTCCAAACCCCAATATTGAATTTCAAATCGAGTAAAGATATTTTTTTTATACTATTTATAGTCGCCTTTATAGAAAAATATTTAGTGATCTGATTAAATTGCTCGTTATGTGCACCTATGARGAAAGTTCACTGTAATCACCTTATCACTTTATGTAACACAAAATAACGATATTTATATAAAAAATTAAAATATTTAAAAAATTATATGCTGATTGGGTTAAGAGCTACTGATTCGTAATTCATAAAAAGTGTGCTAAAAATTAAAATATATAGAGGTAACAGTTTGTTGATGATGTCAAATGGATAAATGTGTGATRTTATATTTTTTATTGCTATAAAAAATTTTGTTGAACTAAAGCAAATGCTTCATAGTATCTTTAACAGTCAGCATTTGACCATTGAAATGCAGCATAACCTTTTTTTATTATTCTATATATTTTATATATTATATTTACACATATATGGCTATATATTGGCTTTTTCCCAAAACAAGTTCACTTAAATAAATCAAGCGCTTTTTTTACACACAAAATGAAACTGACACTATTATTTGAAAAATTAATTAAAGCGATTTTACTCAAATGTTCCACTWCGGCTGCGTAAACTGAAGTTTTTACCACATTTAAATTCACCTGTCTTTGCTAAAAAGCGCTATAAAYAAAATACACTGACAATAAATTATGTTAAGTACCTGTTATCTGGTTGATGAAATACTGCCGTTATAYATCGCTTGTTGCCGCATGTATTTCATTAATTTGTGACAAGCTGAAATAAATTAAAATAAACGTAATCAATAGCAAATTGACATATAAATATTTAAAACTTTAATTTTATATAACGGAATTTTTTTGAACAGTTGATATGCCTTATAAGGACGAAGAAAATTTATATTTGGCTATTCGTGGTAATTTTGTTWATAATTTGGCTGTAATGACGATAWAAAAATATCTTGTTGGTTRCTCAACAATAATCAAYAGGTGGCAACTCTATTGGCAAATAWTTCTAAATTATAGATTTYTTAGACTAATAATAAGTAGCTATCAAAACTAGCGAGTATAACCTCAGTTCAAAAAAGTATAAGACTGARTTTTTACAAGGGTCGAAATAAACTAGCATGATTTTTTGGTTCACATGAGAAACATTGKCATTAACAGGTAAGTCTAAAAAGTGGGGTATCCCTCAAACACGAAATACGGTCAATTACTACTAACAAGCATAAGATAAAAATATAAATGTAGAGAGAAATGGAATTCATATCAGACTAAATTCAAGATTCTATCCCAGTCTGAAGAATGAACTATTCATAATATATATGTAATAGGTTATCAAAAAAGTCTTGCGGTATTATTTATTTATTTTTTATTTTATAACGGTTTTATGACTCATGCCCAGCTCTTGACCGATGCTACGGCGCTACTATGCCGGTCTCTTTCGACCAATTCAGCGATTTTATCGCAATTTKCGGCGACAGGCCTTTCTTAGCTTGGCGATCTTCSACCACCTCTACACCAGAACGAAAAGGTTGAAACCATCGTTGTGCGGTGGAAATATAAACTGTGTCGGGTCCATAAACTGCACAAATTTTATTGGCGGCTTGAGATGCATTTTTGCCTTTATCATAGTAGTACTGTAAAATATGCCGTATTTTCTCTTCATTTTGCTCCATGTTTGCGACGCTATAACTCACGAACGACTTAAAAGAAACGACAATCAATCAAACACGTGTTAGCGTGTGAAATGAGCTTTCCAAAAAGGTATAGCATGACCCGATGCGACGAATAAAACTAGAACTACGAGCTCTCAACGCCAACTAGCGAAAAAACCGCAAGCCTTTTTTGAGAACCTAATGTATGTATAAAGCAACACTCAGACTAATCTGATCGTATGAAATGTGAATCTGAGACAGCTGAGCTGAATTCAACTTTAAAGTTATTCAAACTTTCCAAAATAAAGTTTATGAGAGAAACTACGTTCTCCATTGGTACCAAAAGATGTCTACAGTAAAATATGCTATAGATGAATTTTATTGCCTTTATTTTCGTGCTTCGTAATCCATGATAATGTTCTTGTGATCTAGCTGTTGGAAAATAGTCCAACGAGACCAAAAGGTGACTACAGTAAAGTTGTCTATAAAAGAGAATTTGGTTGGTTGAAAAGAAAAGCGCATAGGCGCCGGACCGCATTGTGAGCATGGGAGGTAACCAATTTAAGCCTTTGTTTTAGCAATTCTATAAACAGCTTAGGAGGATTGTGTSACCAGCTGCGCCCATCTRGCCTTCTATTCCTATATGACCATGTACCCAAATGATATTAACTGTGTTGTAGTCATCAAACATTTGGTGTGCAACCCTGCGCTAACATGTCTTTTGACGCAAGCGTAATAGTGCTGTTATTCTTCTTTGGAGGCACGAATTCGATTAATCCAATTTTCGTGTACCTTTCCCACTAGATCATGTCGTATGTTATAAATAGCGCACTCAATATTGACTTCTGAATCTAGAAGAGCGTCTGGTTTACTACTAGGACAATGACTTCAAATAACCCTACAAAAAGTTGTTTAATGTTGTTAAATCACAACCTTTTTGGAGGCAATTCAATATAATAATTTCTTGAAGTAATTGAATCATCAAACCTTTTCCGCAATAGTTCGGTTGTTGCACATGCTTTGTGCCACGTAGCCCAGTCTTGTTGGACCCAGATGTWGTCAAGATAAACTTCTTCYAATTGCGGCCATAAAAGYTGGTTATCAACGATCCATGCTGATCTTCATTGACAGTAATGGTGTCACCAGCTTYATTTCGAAAGAAGTTCRGACAAATSRTTCTACCAGACCAAAAACTACACCAAACTGTCAATTTRGGTGAATACAATGGTTGTTCATCAATAAATTGTGGATTTTCTGTAAAGTATAAGTAGTATAAGAGCTTTCCATTGGCACTTATTTGTCCCTYTCTGTTGACTTTATGCCAGTTGTTTGTTCGGTTCAAAAAAACTAAAGCTCTTGCAATCGAATTCAGCTAATGTCAGGCAAATTTTAGAAAGATATGACAAATATTTCATAGAAATGTTTTAGAGGGAGCGCTTTATTTAATTCATGTTTTCATTTGTGTCCTCCATTCATACAGCAAATTTCTTCTAAAAATATCTCTCTATAAAAAATAGTTTCTGTGAATTTAAAGAGCAAATGAAATACTTTTAAAAAATATAAAAAAATCGCAAAACACCAAAAACCGCCAATAACCAGGAATCATAGGAGTCCAAACTTTATATATATTTACACCACAAACAAGCAATTTTTTTCGGCTTACTCGCAATACAAAATAAATTGAAAACCGCCTGTGAAACAAACTTTTCACGTCAAACACTCATATATGTAGATGTGTGTGTGCAAAAAGCCAATGKCCGCTTATAACACCAGTGCCCTAGCTAACTTGTATAGACCCTTGTAAACCTTCGTGGCGGAAAAGCCGACAAACAATAGTCAGGCGCAGACACATACATTCAAAGCTATATAGTATACGGTTACTTGCACTCACACATACATAAACTTACATATATGTATACAGGAATACATATTTTCACACACATAAACCTATACCTATCTACATAATATATTAATGGCAGCATGTGGCAGACGTGGCAACTTATAAATATTTTTCACTTTATTGTTTTTGTCTTTGCAACAAAAAAAGAACACACAAAAAATACACAGATGAATCAATAAGCGTTGTTCTAAGTGCCAACAACAACAAAACGAAAGGCATAGATTCTAATAACAAGTGCCTAAGTCAATGTTAGCGCCTAAAAGATGCAAGGGATTTGTGGGGAGTAGCTGAAACTGTTTATGTGGCAMACACACAAGCATAAATATGAATGTGTATGTGTGAGTTGTGGTGTAATCAAACAAAAATACAAAAGCATATATACATAAATATCCAGGCATGTATGTGTGTGTGTGTGGGTAGCTTGAATAAAGCTGCCTTCTACACACACATCCATACATACATATTGTTGAGTTTGGCTGTGTTTGAATAAATAATTGCCAATATTAAATATGTATGGGCGCGTAGGTGTGTATGTGTGSTAGGGCTGCTGCTTCAATTTGTTTGTTGAAAATATAGAAATTAAGCCCAACAACTTCATAGCTTCCGTCTGCCAATCGGTTGCCACACGAACACATACAAATATAAATATCTGCAAACACACACACATATACATTTAAGCATTGTCCTATACATGCACATTACTCAACACATGAATATTGTTTTACACATATGTATGCGCTCCTACAACCACTTGCTTTTCTAGCAACTAATTTAGATGCTCCTCACTTCACCTTTTGCCTTCTGTGCGCTGCGTGTTGCGTCTTCTTTCACTGTTTGCCTGCCTTTGCAATTATTTATTATATGTTTAGGTAGCTCTTACATACATGTGGGCTTTTATTTTCCCGTTATTATTTATTATAAATGAATTTCTGGTTTAGCCATTTGTATTGAAAGAAGCGCAAGCAAACAGACACCTACACACATACATCTTCAAATAACTATATTTTTTGCCTACAAACCATCACACATTCTCTCTAGCCTCCACATACACATACAACTAACATAATTTCAGGTTGAAAGTGATTTTCTCCAAGTCTACACCCTCGCTGCATGTCAACTCTGTGGGACCTTAGTTAGTYTGACGGCCTATTTAACATCTTCTTCATTTGCGATTTAATAAAATTAATGCTGGCGCTAGTTGGCTTTTCATTTTCCATATCCGCATGGGCTTAAGGCAGTACAAAACAACAAATGGTAGAGAAAATAAAGCAAAATCGAACATGTAGGCTGCCAGAGTAAGCCGAAAAAAGGGCAACGGAGTAAATCAACTAAACGTGTAAAACAATCGAAGCCCAGAAATCCGCAAAAAGCCAAGTTAGGGGAAAACAAACTGCACGTGAAGTTGTTGTATAGGAATCGGGTCAATCGATTTTCCTCACACCATTGCTGACCGTTCAAAGGCGTTGCGCTGTATTCAAAGTATGTGCGCGCGTCATGCGAGAAGTGTGAGGTTATGTCCAAACGTTTGCGGCTGTGTGAGTGTTAGCTTRTGTTCATGTCCATGCGCCACAAATGTGTGGAATTTAATGAATGAATGGCAGCAAATGAGGTGAATAAGTTAACACAATCGTGTTTATGTCTTATATACACATATGTACATATATTGTATATGTATGTATGYMAGTTTCTACATTTATGGGAAAAATCATTAACAAGMGATAAATATACACACTTACTTATATACATATATGTATACCTTTAATTATACCCATCCATGTTTCTGCGTTCTTCTAGTAATTCTCACCCACTACTTTTACTATATTCTTGTAGGTGTGTTCATTAACTGACCACAAACGATTTCCATTATTATTAAAGTTTCTWGCAAAYTGCTGACTTCCGCTTGATTTCATTCTTTTATATTTGCTTTTTGTTTTGACTTCTGCCCTTTACGAGTATTACTTTTCTAGTAATGATGTGTCAATGKTGGAAAATTTTCCCTAGTTCTTTTTCCTTTCCCATACTTAACGATTTATGGGTGTGGGGCTGAGTGTGGGCGTGMATTTTCGACCTTCATATTATCATAGTTTGCTTATTATGTTAATTGGTAATATTTTCATATATTATATATTTTTAATTTAATATCTAATAATACAATGAGACAAAAAAGAACCCGGATATTATAGAAGCAGGTGTAAAAAATTAGATAATGGGCGTGGCAGCAAGTTTTTTGAAATTTTATATCTCAGAAGCTACTCGACCAATTTAAACCAAATTTGTATTCTGAAATGTGAAGTTTATCAGCCATACCTACCATACTTCGCACGATTATGGTCAACATAATTGGAGTACTSAGCGTACTATTCGCATTTTGAGACCCAGCATTCATTATTGGATAATATTCGACCGAATAGACCACGTCCAGCAAGAAGATAAAAAAAGGAAATAGTTGTAGCTGAAAGTGTACAAGAAGACCGTTTAGAGTTAATTCGGCGCCGTTCACAACAAATTAGACTGACGTATGGAAGTACTTGGCGCATTTTACGATGATATCTTAAATTAAAAGYGTACGAWATATAGMTTGTGCAAGAACTGAATTAGCGCGATCTTCTCAAGMGATATCGCTTCGCTGTATGRACTCATGAAATATTMMAAGAAGATCCGACTTTTTCRAGCCWCGCAACATTGCCACATTTGGGACGAAGAACAACGTGAAGAGATTCCAGAGCTGCCATWTCATCCAGAAAAGACTACGGTTTGTTGTAGTTTTTGGGTCGATGGAATCAAMGGTTCATATATCTTCAAAAATGATGCCTGTGGGAGCGCAAGCGTTATCGCGCTGAAATTGAAGTTCATGATCTGGGCAGAACTTGGTTTCAATGATTTTATTGAGTGAACGCTTCGGTGAGTCGATAATTTTACCTTTTGGGACGGTCGATTGGCCACGAGGATCGTGTGATAACACAGCGTTAGACTTTTTTCTGTGGGGATGTGTAAAGTCTTAAGACTTTGTGGACAATCCCGCTTCGATTCAGGCATTGTTGCCAAACGAGTATCATTCGAAAGTTACCAGTCAAAATACTCGAAAGAGTCATGGAAAATTGGACTCAACGGATGGACCGTGGCCATCACTTAAAAGTGATAATATTTAAAAAATTAATACCAAAGAATGTTCTTTCGAATGATTATACACACTCTSTAATAAATTTTAAGTTTCTTTGATTTTTCTTTAAAAAAGTGGGGCACCTCGAAAGCGATTATTCGTTGAGATTAAAATTCGGGGAGAATATTAAAACATCACAGTATAGAAAAATTCGTTATTGAGAAATTCGTTGTATGTCGAGCAAAAATATAAAATATGTTTACAAAAAATTTARTTAGCAGTGTCCAGTTAAATATTTATAAAGAAGCCTTAGTTGTGCAGACATTCGTATCAGAGCTATTWTACTGAAGGGATATTATAAAAATCTTTTATTTAATTAAAAGAAGATGTTCTAAAAGTGGATCAGATTTATTAACTGCCCTTTCCTGACCAAATAAAAGTATGATGATGACGCTGGATAATATTAAAAAAAAATATATTTTTTTTTGTTAATAATAACGTGAACTGTTATATAATGTTATTATGGGAGGTTCCTTTACGTATGAAGGARACTCTTTCGCGAAAATAGTCGGTATTACAAAAAAAAAACAAAAATGAATTAGAGTTTTGCACCACATAAGATTTTCTGTCGAACCGCGCCTACCGCATAAATAACAGAGAATTTCCATGGATATGCGTAACTGACAGAGAAAAAGCYACGAAACGTAGACACTGATATTTCTAGTATAATTATAGTGAAAACAAAACCGACGAAGTAAGTATGCCATCGAACAAATAAAACTATCGGAAAGCCATTTATTTGTTTTCCATTAAGAGGACAACTACACACAAGCTGAGCAACTCACCAATAGCACAAGTTAGTGGTGAATATCTCTATGCATGTGTACGCGTATTTAACTGTGAATAGTTTACTATATTGTTTGGGTAATGCGCTAATAATATATGAATCATGCCAAACGCGCTGATACACATGCATAATTTAGCGAGCGAATTCCGTGAGACCACACAATACTTCACACATACACACTCACACCTCTTTATACATGTGCATAGGTATGTGTGTGTTAGACAATTCGTAGAATGATTGGCGTAAATGCTGCTAAGGATTCATATGTATTTAACATGAAAATTTTATGAATCCAATTGTGTTTAGCAACTGAAAGCATTTTCAGCAATAAAAGTAACAAAGGAAAATAGAGGAGCGAGGTTGACTTCATTTGGGGTTAAATGACGTTGATTTCATATTTATGMGCATTGCTAATGCATAGCAAATATAAGGTTTCATAGAAACTATTGTAGGAAACCCGCATTATTTAGCAATAAAATATTTACTATTGATGAAATATCTATTCTTTTATTTACAGGTAAGCATACGTTTCGTTGTTGTTTAAAACGTTAARGTGGGTGTGAAAATTGCAATGATTGTGAGTATGAACACTTTTTTATGTTGTTTATGAGAGGCGCAGAGCATGCCTTGCTTGCAAAGGAAAAACAAATATAATATAGAAAATGCTAGAAAGCGTCGTAAGTTACGCTTTATTAAAATTTATTATGTATTAAAGCATAAAAAGAGGCAAAATTTGCGCCTTGTGGTATGCTATATCAACATGTGCTATGTACTAAAAAAAAACCAGTAAGCGCCTCAAGCTATGCTTCATGTACAAATTCTGTTAGTTTGCCATTATTACTATTCTATTTATTAAATAAAATWAAATTTTTACATTTTTGAGACGAAAAACATTACTGCTTTCCATACGCTACCAAAATAACAGATTTCCGAAAGTTATTTTTTCTATGCAGAAAAAAAATCACTTAACTTTTATGCTAAAAAATTACTCCAGGCCACACTGAAGTGCTCAAAAGCTTACTTATTTCACTAAATTTCTCCATTAACCAAGAGCAACTGACGAGATCATCATAATTCACTCGCAATATAACGACTTCATTGGTGCGCGGAGCCTTAACAATAAACTCGGCAGGACCAGAAGTTATTTAGGAAATGGTCATAAAATTTATTACACCGCTGTGCGTCGGCTGTATGCAGCACATACGCTGTAAGGTCAAAGTATAATGTCAGAAAAATGTGTAGAAAATTGCCAAACAATTTGTAACGCCTAAAAGCAGACAAGAGAATAAAAGCAAAATTAGATTAACGCTGTTTAAGGCCCTCACGTTTACAAAATATATACATATAGTTCACTACTCTAGAGTATTTAGAGGCATTTGCGTTTTCTAGCACCAACTGAAGATCATACCCCGCTTATGTCATCCCCTCAAGAGTATACTTGGCCACATTTACACAAAGGAACTCGTGGTGACGCATGAAATTGCATACAAAGCCACATGTTTTTGTGCGCATTTAACTGTAATAACGTCTAAAATTATGCAATAAAATTCGTTGCAGTTGCTTAAGCGTGAAAGAGTCGAGTAAAGATACTGTGGCATACATGCAGGCGTACACTCGCCCGCATACATAGTATCACATGCTTATACATATATCTGTGTCTGTATACCAGCACACCCTCTCTTCGACTATGCCAGATTGCACATAAAACCGCTAATTTAAAAATGAAAATTCTTGCATGAAACTAAATGCTGTTACTTGGAGTTGGAGGGTGTTTAGATGGAAGATGGGTGCATAAATTTAATGTTGCATATGCCAGGCAAGGCTACCGAAGAAATGTGGCACACATGACGCATCATGAGACGTCAGCWTTAATATTTTCCTACTCGGAAAGTGAAATTGCGTAACTTTACACACATTAAATTGCAAATAACAGCGTTCTGTAGCATAATTTTAARTGCGGAACGAAGATTTTAACACGGTAAAGCATACTATTACTATAAGCCGAAGTAGCATAAATTGTGGTCGGCACGGGCACAGTGCAATGCAACAGCTTGAAGTCAGAAGATATAAAGTATTAAAGAAAAAATATTTCAGAGCATATTTTTTAGGCGTATTTCCTTTCAAATAGTTCTTTTTTAAGGGTTGCAGGCACAAAAATTTTACTTGCAAAAAATKTATACCCCCCCACAACATTAATATTGCCTTTAACTGCACATGTCACAGGGCGCATCGAAATATTCGGACACCTAAAAATTGAAAGTATCACATTTCGGATGTGCCCGAATGACGTTTCAAGTCTTAAAGCAGCGGGCACTACCAATTCAGTGCTAGCCGGCAAGTTGACGGCAATCAATAACATGCGTCAGTTGCGGCCACTTTCTTAAAGCGCTGYGCACCAACATGCCGATGCGCCTTAATTTATGCACCCTTTTTTGCTATTTATCGTCCATACGGCAATAAGGCAAGATGCCACACTGGGTGTTGAACTTTTATAGGCGGTGTTATATCAAATACATGCATAAATTTATAAATATTTCTGAGTGACGCSTCACCGGCTGTTTGCCAGACTGCCACGAAGGGAGAGGGGGCTTAATAAAAGAATTTGTAAGAAAATTTAAACGAATTTCCGCTAGACTGCTTTGGTGCATACTTTTAAAGTTAACTAATACACCGCCCCAAATAAATTGGTTTATACGCGCCAAGGCAAATCTGGCCGTTCGCTTTGTTTGCCGACATCCCGGCTATTTAGTTGAAACGGAAATATGTTACCGGATGTATGGGCGGTGAAAATATGACACGATAAATAATAGCGGTAATTTAAAAAATTAGGTGATATTTCGTATGATTTTTTTGAGTTGCTTTATTTGTAGATGAATAGCTTCATTTTGTTTGAAGAGATGTTTTATTTTGTAGGATTTTTAATGCAGTGGCGGAAGTAAATATTAGACATAATGTTGACCAGTCCATATTTTCTAAAAAAAAAAATGTTTTCAAATATTTGAAAAAATACTTGGTATGAAAAATAACTGGGAGAGTTTTTTAAAAACTATAAATTATATATTATTTTTGCCGTATCTTGACATGAAAGTTCTTTAAGGATCATTTATAGCTGGTAGTCCCAAACAAGTATCATGTCATAACTAGAAAGTTTTCTAGGCCTGATGGCTCTCAAATATATTTTGATCACCATAAAATTATTAAAAAAATTTCGCTTTCAAAAAATATTTTCAGCAGGCTCTTTTTTTTATTTTATTTGGTTATTTTATGAATACACTTTTTACTTTTTTTTTATTTTAAATTAATAGTTCATAATTTTTTAAACACGTATTWAATCGGCAATAATTAGCATATTTACTAACTTAAAAAAACGTTTGCTTACATTTAGGGATTTTTTAGCGAAGTCACGCACCTTTCTTAACAAAATTTGCAATATTAGGTTCTCGTTTATTCAGATTTATAAATCAGTCGATAGAAACATAAAACTTGCTTTTGAAAAGAAATATATTGATTCAATTTAGTGAATTGAGGCCAAATATTAGAGGAATTTTTGAAAAGTCGCGTATCACTAAAAAATAAAACATAAAATTAGTGCTGTGGAAATTCTTGTCTTGTCTTGTTATCGAACTAAAAGACCTCAAAAATTTTTMAAGTACATATATTCAAGTCCCCTTCATCATCAAAAATATATTTGATAGTATCTTAACAAAATAGTTATGAATTTTGCTGAGCTGTTGTCGACATCTAGGGATATCTTAGCAAAGTCGCACATTATGAAAATTAAAAAAAAATAATAATTTTTGAAGTTAGCTATTTTCKTTGATTACAATGATCTAAGAAAAAACACGATATTCCAAAAGAATGTTTTGAAGATATTAAAAACACAAGAAAAGCATTTCAAGGCTTATCAGTTTACTTTTGTTGATAGAAAGTATTTTTAATCAAATTTAGTATTATTCTAAAAGGACGTCTTAGCACAAATGACCCAAAAAAATGCCTAAGAGTATAAGGCCAATAATTCAAGACTTTATTAAAGCAATTGAGTGCTAATTTTAAGTACATTTGTAAATTCTCTTGAGTTGTTGCCTACATTTAGGGGTTTTTTCAGCAAAGTCGCACACCTAAAGTAAACAAAAATAATAACTCGTACAGTATTTAACAGAAACACTGTATACTAAGAAAAGACAAAAGAAAAGCATTTCAAGCTTCCTCATTCTACTCTCTTTAGTAAAACATATTTTTAATAACACTAAGTTTCACTCTGATAGGATTTGTCAGTGTAAATGACCGAAAAAAAATTGTTGAGCCTAAGAGTATAGAGCCAATAGTTCAAGTATTTTAATTAAAAAGTATTTATTTATATTTATTTTTATTTTATTTTTCAATAAAAATTTTCAAAACATTTGTAATTTTTGTTAAGTTATGGCCTACATTTTGGTTTTTTGACAAAGTCGCACATCTAAAGAAGTATTTTCAAGAYTTTAGAAATACAAGAGCAGCATTTTAAGCTCTCTCAGTCCACACTTTTTACATCCCGCTTATATTCGCACGTTTCACTTTTATTTCATTGCAAATCAATAATCAATATGCTATTTGAGGAAATGTGTAGACCACCTCCAGCTTCACCGTACTTTACCTTCCTGCCATAGCAACATAGCAACACCGCAATATAGCCATTTGTTCATTTCTAATCCGCTTTTCCATTTTAGCAGCCGCAAATCTCATGCCCAACTCATTTTTGTGACAAGAAAAGCAAACTCTAATAAAATTCTACGCACTTTTTTCGTTTAGCAAAAGCGGCAAATGTCTTTAAGATTGTCTACGCACACTTACGCACGCACGCACAGGTCCACACACAACGACGTGTCATTGCAACAAAAGAAACCTGAATTAAACGTAGCAGCTAAATAAGAATACCAAGTGGAAGAAAAAGGAATTAAAATCAAACAAACAAGTTTTTTGCCTTCATTCTATTTGCGCTTTGTTGAAAAGCACAAGCTGTAAAGTTTATATGTGTGCGTGTGCTGAGGAAAATTGTTGTCGACACTTGAATTGCGTTTGGCTTTCCGAGTGCGTGTCTATGGCTCCTAAAAGCACACCACATTTCCGCCAGCAACCCGTTCCACGCCGRCAAGCTGCCACACACTTGAACAATCGTCTTGCGCTCAACTGCTTCGACATCCGTCGTCGTCCGTCTGGCTGCCGACATCGCCTCACCTGAGCGCCGGCATATCTTCAAGCCTCGATTGCGCTCGCAACTATGTAATATACAATGTATTGTGGTATATAACTAAACTATATTATACCATTGCGTACATGACGCTTATATTGTTGTTGTTGGTGCTTGTGCTTTATGGCATGCCACATCAAGCATTGCTGTTGTGGCAATAGCAGCGAGCAGCTGTAGTTTGTCGTGTGTTGAAGGATTTTGTTCGCACCGCTGCAGATATGACACGCACGCATCAGCTAACTTTTAAGCTTGYACGCCTAAATGTATGCCAGTGAAATGCTTCCGCTTTGTAGGCAAGCAAAAGAATGCTTATCTTAAGAAGTGTGTATGTACACTATAGSAGCAGATAAAATATGTACCAGTCGCCGAGTTTTATATATATGTAGCTATATGTACATATGTATATGTATATCTATATACATGAAATTGTATGCGTCTGTTTATATTCTGAGAAGAAGAAGAGGGTATGTTTTAGAAAAAATTTAACAAAACATAAAAAATGTTAGAAAAGCTACGGAATTTTTGGAAAAGTAAAGAAAATAAAAAAAAAACGACTGGAAAAGTGCAGTCAAGTTGTCAAAATTTTAGTTGCTCACTCAGTAAAAGAGCTTTTATAATCAATATACTTTTAAAAAAATTTGAGAAAATAGTTAAAAAATCATTACCGTTATATATATTGGTCTTATAACAAAATTTTTCGAAATTCATTTTCGAAAATTCGAAATTTCAAAAACTTTAAAATAGTTAAAAAATCATTACCGTTACATATTTAATCTTRTAACCAAAAAATAATTTTGTTTCGAAAATCACAACATTCAAAATGTTTCTAAATTTAAAATTAATTTTTCCCAGTATCTTAGTGTTGAGCCTCCAAATATATCTTCTTCTTTACTAATTTCCTAACCAAACTTATAGATTTTCATATATACATATCTCCCTTTAGTCGCCACAAAATGTGCGTGCTACAAAATGTTAGCATACTTTTAGGTGTAAATACATTCTTAGCTCATACTAAGCAGCGAAGTATTTAAGCAAAGCGAAAGTTGAAGCAAAAGTCGATGGCGTATGGCTGCCGGCATACAGCGTACTTGAACGAAAAAGTTGAGATAACTATACAAGAAGATAAAACACACACACACATACATAGGTAAAAGCATACATACATGCTTCCATGCAACTGTAATCCCATGCCTGTATGTAGCAGCGCTCGTGTTCACATATTAATGCAAATGTAAATTTGTCTGTAACCATGCGTGAATGGAACAGTAAATGCCAAGTTAGCGGTATATATCACAAATACTTTTGCATCTGTGTATGTGTGCGAGGCAAACTTAAAGTTGCCTTTTGTCACGGAATTCTGACACAAAACTTTAAGCGCCAAGTTGTTGAAAGGCAAATATAAGTTGATTTGGGGACAGACTGGAAGTGAAGGGTTTGATTAGGGTGTGCAGGAAATGTGGAAATGCTTGAAGGGAATATGAAAGTTTATAGAAGTTAAACAGTAAGTAATCGATAGATACAAACGTGGTAGCAAATTGTTGTTGAAATAAACTAATTTATTCAAGAAAATGTTGCGAAAAATATATTCGTCAATAACAAAAATTAAATGAATGCAACAAATCCATAAAGTATTAAAGTTATTTCTTAATAGAAAAAATTCAAAGAGACCATATACACAAGAAAATCGGCCTACACAACCCAAATTGACCTACATGATGTTAAGAAAAATTATAACTTCTTTTATATAATATATTGACCGAGTGATGTATGGAGTGTAGTAAAACTCTGAACATACKGGTATCACATCCGAATCATATGGTGATATTAATGAAGACTGGGGTATAAAATGCAGGGAAATAGACATGAGCGAGATTTATATATTTACCAAAAACTAAAGTAACTACACTCCAAAAATACCTGTCGATGACAGTTTCTCGAGAAAACCTTCTAAGCAGCGGCTTCAAACTTTCCCAACAGGTCTGCTGCATTTCGCTTGCTTTAATATTTCCTTCATATTGACTGAGCCAGCATTTGAAAAGTCTAAGAAAATTGAGAGACGTGCCGTAAATATGAGAGTGGCAGACGACCAAGGATTTGAAACTTTTCAAAGATGACACAAAAACCCACATACACGCACATGTAAGTGCATGCAAAAAGTTGTGCGCGTGTGTGTTAGTAAAAACACGTGAGCGTGTGTTACGTGCTCAGAAATGCTTGAATGTAAAATGAAATTGTAAGTTTTTCTCGTGAATAGAGTGGAATTAGCGCAATGCAATTTGCGATTTCCTGCAGGAAAAAAGCCAAGAAGGAAATAAAATTTACACCAACTATTTGCTAATTGGACGCACTCAACTTCCGGTGGGGGAAAAATAACTAAAACAATGAAGATAAAAATCGTGAAGTTAATAAAATATTTTTTTTCCAAAATCAAAAAATGAAGTCAGTAAAAAATTTACAAAAATATCAAAAATGTCCTTCCTGCATTATAAAGAAGYACATCATCTCACCTCTTTATTGCTCACCAAATTACAAATTCTCTGAATACCAAATTATATTCACCTTTGAACTGTGAAAAAATCCCACACATGTTTTTAGCTATTGTCTGGCTAATAAACCTGAAATTTATGGCACACGCAACTAAGACACCGCCCTGCCGCCGAGTTGCGTCCCCTACACTAAGCGCAGTCATAAAAAATCACTTATGTAGTAACACACCCAATACAACCGACTTCAAGGCACTTTTTAAGTCGYCGGCATGACAAACAGCAGTGCCCTTGCGGACATGCAAGAACTCTACATATACATGCACACATCTACAACTACATTGCTATATATTCAAGAAGATATTTAAAAAGGCATTGCCATAAATCAGTCCGCATGCAAGCGCAGCACCAACTAACCGGTTAAGTGTAAAGGAAAAGTGGTAGTTGTGTTGATAGCATGACAACTGACAGCTGACGCCTGAAATTAGGCAACATAAAAATTTGTCTATGCGCATAAAAAGTGAAATTAAGCGGCTGAAATTGCTTTTTATGATGCACCAGCACGCTTAATTTATTTGCTGAAGCCAGTGTGTTTATGAGTGTCGGTGCGTGTACTTTCGAGCCATAAAAGAATTAAAGAAATCAAAAAATTGCATGAGTGAAAGCACATAAAAGCAAGGTACACGACAATGAAAAGAAACGAGGTTGTAAATATGTGCGAAGATTAGATAGTGCGACCAGTGGTAGGGCGTAACGAATAATAAATGGAGCTCAGATAGTAATTCGTACTCGTAATTGAAGCTTTTGTAATTTGCATGCAATTATGTGAAAGTGCTTTGCTAGCTAATAGATGGAGGAAGGATAGACAAATATATATGACCAGCGCATATAGAGTGGAAATGAGATTGTAGAATAGAGTAGAGTAGAAATGCGGTAAAGCAGAAAACTATATCTAACAGAAAAATGTGATATTGAATATGATAATATATCACACAAGGAAATGAGATATTAAATAAGATCCAAAGAATAAGTGAAACGTGAAAATGGGTTATAGTAACGGATAAGGAGATACGCTATCAGGATARCTATCAATGATAAGCAGCCAACACTAAGCATAGAAGTAAATGGGACTAACTAAGGAATCATTTAGTATTAAAAAATTATAGCTCGATGAATTGAACTTCCTTGAAACTGTACATAAATAGTAAGATTAATATAAATTACCAAGACAAAAAAAAGTTAAACGAAAAATAATTTGCTCTTGTTACAGTTACAAAATGCATTTGAGAAGGTTAATTACATGTTTTATAGAACATCTTGACAAACATAAATTTGTTGCCTCTTCACGTATTAAAAAATTGAAAAAATTCTGTCGCAGTGCACTTCAAAAACCATAAAAAGCCCGGAAATTTCTCAGAATTTGGCAGTGGCAAACAAAAAAAAAAATATGTCATTTAACAACTTTTTAAGCCGGCATGCTTTAAAAAGGAAAATTTCAAGTAGAAATTCAATTTTTGATTTCAAAACAGGTGGCAACKCCATTTTATACCAGCGAATATAGTAACTAATAGTTGCCAATAATTACAAAATCATTAAATTTGTGGCTTCATACATTTAAACAACCTTAATTCCTATTCAGRGGATTGCAAAGCTTCAAAAACTTCTTGTTCGACATAATTTTTTGAAGACTGAAAGTAAAAAGAACYTTAATTGTCTAAAAAATAATTTAAAAGTTTTTTCATAAAACTACTAAGTGTTATAAAGTTATCAAATAAAATTTGAATTTTGTTATTTTCAAACCTGTGGCAGCTCTGTCAAGGTGCAGTATTAAAAACTCATTTCCAAAACTATACGCTTCGAATACCCATTAGAAACACAAAACTATTATTAAAAAAATAACTGTATTAATATATATCGAAATATATAGTAAAGGTGGAAACCCCAATTTTTAAAATTTCGCAAAAGTACCGAGTTTTATTCCAACTTGTATAGATATGGTAACTTCACAACACAATCRTCATATCYACTAAAAAAWATATGYTTAGTGTTTATGTAAAAACTTAAAAAGGGTGGCAACACTCTAATTGTGTTGAGTTAAATTCAAGCAAGAAGGATTATTATAATTTGTGAAGCCAAATAGAATGGACAAATTAACAATTAAAGTAAATATTTAAATTCAATTCACAACACTATAAACAAATGTTTTTATGTACTATATACAATGCTTAACAGCAGACTATTAAAATTCTAATATCCATCATAGCGAAAAAAAAAATATTTTGATAGCTACTTGAAAAAATAAAAAAGCGGGGCAACCCTTTAAAAAAAATATTTTTTATGTGTATTTTGACCATAACAATAAAGTACTAATTTTACATTTCAGTTATTTAAAAAAGAGTGTGGCAACTCTGTAACCAAATATTTTTAAAGTAATATAAGCTTAACATCAAACTATTACAATTATAATATGCACAATAGTAAAAAAAATGTTCTCCTTTCTTTTTAAAAATATAACAAGTATGGCAACACTGTTTTAAGAAAAACTCAAGTAACTCAAGGCAAAAACGCTCATTATTATAAATTATTGAGCCAAATTATGGAATTGGGGGGAAATTTCATATGTATTACTTTTCGGGTGGCAACACTGTAAACTAATATTTTTAAAATACTTTTGGTACTTGTGTAAGTACCTCTGCCTGCTATATACATAAAAAAATGTTTTGATATATTTTTTAAAAATATAATAAGTGTGGCAACTCTGCCTCCAGTCAAACTCAAAGTCAGGAAAAAAAATAATACTGTACCCAAATTATAGAAAAAAGGGGAACTTTTAAAAACTATAACTACTTTTCGGGTGGCAACACTTTAAAATAATATTTTTAAAATACGTTTGATAACCAAGTATATAAGGACTGTCCCGTAAAAAACTGACCTTTCGTTTTTCATTAATAACAAGAAAACCAAAGAATTTTTTCAAAGTTTTGTTTTATTTCTTATTATTGAGTAGCATAGAGATTACAAATTATAAATAACATTTAACAAATTTTTATTTTCTGTAAAAATTTCTTACTTTTTTCTTAAGACCCTTCATTATGTTTTGTACAGTGTTTTCATCGATAGTACCGTACGACCTACGCCACTTATTTCTAAAATCTTGTAAATTTTTTGCAGTACCTTTACTCTTYCGGAKATYCGATTTCATTAGAGCCCAATATCTCTCAAYAGGTCGAAGCTCTGGGCAATTAGGTGGATTCGCTTTTCTTTGAACAATATTGATATTAWTGCTTTCATACCACTCCATGGTAGCTGTAGAATAGTGAGAGGTTGCTAAATCAGGCCAGAACATTACAGTACCCTCATGTTCGCGAATAAATGGCAAAAGACGTTTTTGCAGCCACTCKCTATTATAMATTTTTGAATTGATTGTGCCCTGTGTTACAAAAAAACTGCTTCTCAAAYCGCAAGTATATATCGCTTGCCAAACTATATACTGCTTGGCAAATTTGGTAMTTTTCTTTTCCTTAAAYTTTCTCTGTACTTGCCCCTTCTTCATACAGGTATAATATTCATGCCCCGGTAACTGTTTGAAATGYGCCTTAACGTAGGTTCGTCGTCCATCACGCAACAGTCAAATTTKGTTAGGTATCCTTCATAAGAATTTTGAGCTCGTTTTTGAGCAACCAATTGCTTTTCATCGGAACGACTCTTTGAACTCTATATGTCTTTAGCTTACTATCACTCTTTATCCTTTGTACAGTACTGAAATGTTGGGATTCTGTTTAAAAACTTCCTTCACTCTTTTTGCCAAATTTCCTTCTGCACCTGCTTTTCACCTGAACCTTTTTTTCGTATAGTAGGTACACCCTTTTTTTAATTCGAAACAACCCTTTTAACAGTACTTTCCGATGCTCCAGTTATTTTTAGCTATAACTGAATATTTTAATTCTGGATTTTCCAGGTAAGTGGACAAAACCAATTCGCGCACTTTTTCTTGATTGCTGGACATCTTAATAGTTTGAAGTGTTGACACCAAATATTATACATTTTGTTAATCGCCATATTATAAAAAAAAAAACAAGTCCCCATGGAGACTAATGCCAATTTTTTACGGGACAGTCCATATGTATGTACGTAAAGACTAATATGTAAAAGTTTATAATATATGAAATGTCTGCATTACATAAATATRTGGCAAGCCTTATTAAATTTTTACAAATGCTATAAAATAAATCTACATATTCATAAGTTCATTAACTCTTTCAAATAAGCACACAATTCGAACAATGCTGTGTTATTTGCCTACAGAAAGTAGATAGTAGTAGAAGAAATTTGTGTTACTTTCCAGTATATATGTATTACTAATATGTATGTAGTACATCTGTATTGTAGTACGCCTGACAGCCATTAAGTCTTATCCATTAAATCTCTATATTAATGCATACTTTCAGCTAATATTTTGCGCCAATTAAGGCATACCAATATTTTCATTTAAACTAAGTCAAATACACGCCGCCTTAAGCTACCACCACATATAGATATGTACATAAGTATATAGGTACACACGCGGTTTCATTTAGACAGCTGCACATTGTAATGCCATCAATTTCATGTTGAACTATTCCGCTTTAAACACACACAATAGTGAAATGATAACTGTAAACGAATACAAGTAGCTGGCGGGTATGGGTCGAGGTTGCTTGGCTGCCATTGCGTATGAGTAACGTCAATGTGCGTGTGTGAAAAAGTGACGCTCGCTGGTAAGCATAATAAGGCCCTCAGCAAGTGGGTAATTAAAATACAACTAATTTGCGTAGAAAATTACAACTTAAGCAGTAACAATTTTAATTACCACCGAGATATTTGCACAGGTTCAAGCAAATAGCGGTGAGTGACATTACTGCTGRGCAAGATGTGTGGTTGAAGGCAGGTGTGATGTGAGTAGGCAGTAGCGTAACTGTTGTGTGTCGGAAATTAATGCTTGTATTTTAGTTTTAGTTGCTGATTTCTAGAAATGTGTTATTGCAAATAYACATCCATGCACACGCATATATTTTTAACTAGCAATCAAGTTAATTACCTCACATTTATTATGCGGCAAGTAATGCTGTCGTTCCTTTGTATTTTACACTTACTTTTTGCATATTTTTTAAATATTTGCTCTTGCATTTCGCAACCCTTTAGAATTGTGCTGCCAAGCTACGCATTTTAAATTACAAACTAACACTTACTACGCTCAGTCTATAGGGTAACCAAGGTACTTGCAGTTGTTTAATAATCTAACTTTAGACATTACTACCGCACATCGTAGATTTGCAGGGCCCTTCGCTGTTAGGACAGTCGAATGACAGCTGTGCAGTAAACATAAAATCATAAATATTATCGTTATGCAACTATTAACTTTGACAGTTTGTTGTCTGATTTCATTACAGTTGTGTCGTTAGTTGCTTTGTCTTTTGTTGCACACTATCGGCTATCAGTCAGTCGTTGTGCGTAAGGCATATGACCTACTTTCTACCCTTTTTCATGCTTCTCATATATATGTATATAACTGATGGATATTTTCCCTACCTTCTCATCAACTTTTCAGCTAGTTTGCGTGCCGTAGCTGCAGCTGCTTCTCCTGGCGATCAGTGAGTGACGCCGACATTTCCGCGTGCATGGCTTTGGATGGCCTGCAGCAAAAGTTCACTTGATTTTTTCCACAGAACTTTTCACTAATTCCCTTTTATAATGCATTTTGCATTTGCAGCCTCTTTTATTAATATGAMATGCTTAAAATGCTAGTGGGCAAATAATAATAAATAAATGTAATGAAAAATACAGTGGCTTTCTTGTCAAGAATATGCGTAAAATATTCATATTTACTGAAATTTTTCGCGGCATAAGAGTTTTTCCCGATGAGTACTCGAGTAAATGCTTACTAAAGGGTGGTTAGGGACTCATTATTTTAAATAGATTAAAAAAACAATAAASAGTAATAAGAAATATAAGTACTTTTTCTTAAAAAAATAAGTAGCTTATGTATTGAAAGGGTTCCCATAGATTTTAGAAGGAGCTTATGAAGGATTAAAAGACCCTCTCAAATATCTAGTGCAAAATAGTTTGAATGATATTATCCTTATTCAAAAGAAGCTCCTCTCCGAAATATGTGCTTAACTGGGAAAAAAATGTAGTACTGCTTTGTGTAAAGTAACAGAACCCTCTTTTTTAATTGTCTGCATTGCATATTAAGAAAACTATTATTTCAAAATATTAACMCTCGGTAGGGCTGCCAAATTTAAAATTTATTTTTTCATGGAGTTGCCACCTAACTAAAATTATTTATTTAATTGTTTGCCGGATATATTAATGAAATGTTCATTTATTAGAAAATATTAGGTCAAAACAGGGTTGCCAACTTTTAAAAATTATATTTTCTTAAAGTTGCCACCTAATTAATAATAGTTATTCTAAGATTTGAAAAGATTTATTTGCGAAAATTAGCACTGTTTTGAAATATTTAGTAAAACAGGATTGCCAACTCTTAAAATTATAGTTTCATARTGTTACTACCTCATTCAAATAATATATTTAATTGTTTTGGCGGTTTTTTTGAAGCAAATTTCCACAACAGCTTTTAAAACTATATTTTCAAAGAGTTACCACTTAACTTAAATTAGTTATTTTATTGTCTTGGCCAACTTTTAAAATCTTATGTTGTGTTACCACCTAATCAAAATTAATTATTTTAAACTTTGGGAGGATTTATTTAAGAAAATTAAGATTASTTTGAAATTTTAAGTAAGACATTTTTGCGAAATTTTAAACTTATACCTTCATAGAGTTSAATTAAAATGAATTATTTTAGTGTGGAAAAGACATATTTAATAAAAGAGTTGTTGAAGAGTTTTTTTAAGCAGTGGATTATATTCTCATAGAGTTGCCACTTTTTTGAAATTAACAAATATAAATATGCAACTTTTACTAGTCATATTCTAGTGGTCTTTTGAAAAGATATTATTTAAATAAAAAATAGCAATTATTATTTTTTTAATTTTTTTAGAGGAGCACTCTGAACACAAGTCGCGTATTGAAAGGAAAACCGAAAAGTTATCACAAAAGTCTGAATAATGAAAGAAACTTTCTCAAAATTTTTGCTGTATTATTTTGCTAAATCTCGAAAATTAAAAAAAAAAAATATTACAATACCTTGGTCCCACCGTATATATGGTACATATTTATGTATAACAATTTAAAACAAAAAATAAAAAAAAAATTAACAAGTATTTCAATTAAACGCCGCTGGCCACTGATTTAACCAACCAAGAGTTGTTTACTTTCATTTCTTAATGCCAGTATAGCTGCATGTGTAATAACGCAGCGGCTGGCGGTATGCAACAATGGCGGCAATTTCATGGTTATACATATCGACATGTGACGTTTGAAGTAAAAAATCACTACACAGGCACATACAGACGCGAATAGTGCACAAAAAGCGCGGACTTAGCGCACATGCATGCCGTTAAGCTGCTTGACAGCTGCATATAGCGGTACTTTTTTCTCATTTTTACTTAATTTTTTTTTTTCTTTGCACCGCCTCAATCTACTTTACCATATATTCAGCGACCTATTCAATTTGCATTGTAAATGCTGGAGTATTCATATATTTTCATGCCAGGCCAATTCGTTTAAGTTCGTTAAGCCAGTAGGAATGATTGTAGGTGAAGGTGAGATGCGCATCCACAATGAGAACGCGTTGGTAATAGTTTTATTCGAAGGACAAAGGGGTCAATGCTGATTAAGTGAAGTAGATTTTAAAGCATTCATTTCATTAAAATCTTTTAGTAGAATTTAGTTCTTTCTTAAAAATATATTTTAGAAAAATTATTGGAAAAACTCCTTTAAACGCATTCATCATCGTCTTCATGCTTGTTTTTCGTCTAAAACCTTAATTTTCGTTTCGAACGTCACACAAGCATACGTCACTGAAATTTTGGTAGTGAAAAGTTAAGTTATTTCCAAATTTTTCTCACAGGGATATAAGTAACATTACACTTCGCACACACTAATGCATAAAAACCTAGCGGAAAATGTATGTATGTATATGTAATTAAATTTACATATGAAATACACTTAATGAATTTACAAAGGATATTGTTTCACTTAAATTTCTCCTCTTTACATTTTTTTGCCGATTTGTTTCTTTACTTTTTTCGTTGGTGAATTTCCAAAGGCGCTATAGTCATTTCACTTTTATTTTTCTCATTTAATTTTCACATAAAATTACGCATTTCGAGCAATCACTTTTAACCGACTCGCCACTGTTGATGTTGTTGTTGTGTTTAATTTTCATTATTTCCATTCTCACCAACTTTTCGTTTTTATATTTTTGCATACTTTTATTACACAGTGTAGTTGCCTGCTGTATTCTGTGTGGAGAGGTACATATGTATATATGTATGTATGTATGTGCATGCTCTTTGAGTGAAGTTGAATGGCTTTGTCTTTAAAAAGCATTGTTGGGTAATTTAAAAACAACAATTGCTTCATTAAAGTCGAGTTGTAATTTATATTGCATAGTAAGGCCAATATTCAGCGCAAATGCGGGAATGCGTTAAGAAAAAATATGCCAAGTTATTTTTATTATTTCAGGAGCTATAAGTGAAAGTGTTAATAATGGCTTCTTGGCAGATATAATAGAAAGCGGGTATGAGGAATTCTTAAATTTAGCAATTTTATTGCATAATTTTTTTTCTTTTTAATTTATAAATATTTTACAAAAGGCGTATATTTAATGCAGTTTTGTAAAAACAAATATCAAAATATTTTTATAGAGTTGCCACCTAACTAAAAAATTAAAAATTACTTTATTCGGAAAGGATAAACTCAAAATGCAATTTTGTGAAAATTGATCCAAAATATGTTTATAGAGTTGCCACCTAAATAAAAAATTAAAATTAGTTTTTATCAGAAATGATAAACTCAAAATACGAAATTTTTAATGTTTTGAAGCAATTGTTATTGTTTGAAATTTTTGAAATAAAAACATGTTGGTAACTTTAAGMAAATGTTTATTTCAAACATAATGAGTGTCATATTAATATAAAATGTACATGCTTTCAGAAAGCATTTTAAGATGTGATTGTAGAAAGACTAACTGGCATAACAATAACAAAACAATAATAGTAACAGCTGCAATAATAACGGCATATTCTGTCTCTTATACACATCTAGATGTGTATAAGAAATAACCAAGGCTATTACGACGCTTTAATTTGAATTTCACTTTTGCTTTTTCTACGTTATTTTTTCGTACTATTTTCCCCATTACTTTTGTCTGCGCCAGTCTGGCCGTTGCGTTTTTGGTAGYAATTAATCGCACGGATGTAGTCGCAATCTTCAAATCATAATCACTAACTAAAATAAACACACAATGCTTAATGTGCGATAAAACCGGCCAAAAAAGTGAGTAAATAAAGTCAAACACGCAAGMCGACCAGGGCAAAAAGCGCTGCCAAAACCAAATATACGACAACAACAATGTTAACAACAACCAAAAACATGGAGCTGAAAGTCGAAATGGAGGCAATGAATTTGTAATTCCGCTCATCATTAATTAAATAGGAAAATAACAAGGAGAGCACGGGAAAGCAGGCAAATAAAAATATACTACGGTATAAATGATAAAACTAGATACAATACGGTAGGGGAGGTGGGAGAGGTGGAATTGCTGAGTTTCTGTGTTAAAGGAGAGTAAAAGTAGCAACAGAAAGTACTTAATAATAACAACAACTATAACAATGTGACAGTAAGTCAAAGCAATAAGCGAGATACATAGTTTGCTGGCGGCAAGTAAGCAACGGAAAGTAAACATATAGAGGCGAGAAATTGAACCAGAGTTACTGGTAAGGCAGTGAAAGCGAAACAGAAAAAAACAGGTGAAAATAGAGTGAAACACTGTTATAGAGAAGAGAGTAGAACTATATTCACACGAGGACACGATTTGTCACTCAAGTCAAACTTGGAGGCGAGGGGACGATGAAGAGACCGTGTCGATCGTGTTCGGTTGCGAAAGTTTTAGATTTATTACATATAGTTATTTTACAAAATATGCAAATACATGTATGGTCCATAATAAAATATAAATGTTTTAGAAGAAGGTCAATAACGACAAAAATTAGCAAATCAAATATATACTTGTACACCGCGTGCATGAGTGTAAAAGAATTTGAGAATGAGTTATGAAAAACTTTCAAGTTCTYGCACTTGTCTTGCTCGTGTGAACAATGAGAGTGACACCAAAAGCAAATTAGCGAATGATGAACGACAAGAAGTGTGCTCGTCTCAACGCAGTCTATGGGAGAGACAAAGTTATGAGAAAAAAAAGGTGAACTAGATAGAGAAAAACAGTGTGTAGACTAAGTTATGGGATAGGTGAGTGGGAATGATGAACGGACTGTATGTGTTGAAATATGCCACACTCAACCTAAGCGYAAAAGCGCTACGTGGACAGTCAGTGACACACAGATGACAGTGAAAGTTGGCTGAAGCAAACAACTTGGAAATAAATGAAACAAAGTCACTCAACGTGGACACATGAAATGGCAGTCAGTATACTCGCCGAGTAGCTAGAAAAGAGTAAATGAGCTCAGAGGGGTACGGTATGGCGCTAAGACACGGAAGATGTATAGCCAGCAGTGGTACAAATAAATACGATAGATTAAGGCAGTTTGTTAGCAGCCGACAGTAAATTTGCGCAATTTTCAACACTCAACGTGCGAGTGCGAGGAGAAATGAAGCGATTAAGCACAAAAAAGCAAACGGTGTGAGAGTAATGCCCACAGAGACCGAGCAAACCTGGTCAAACTCATTTAAATGCTAATAATGACGTTGTCTATTTTTCTACTGTCAACGAGAGTATTTTCTTAGCTCGCSTCACATAACGTTCTGCGTGAGATTTATTTGTATATGTTTTGCTTGTCATTTACTTTATTTATTTTTATTTTCTGCCTTATTCGTTTGACTGAATTCCTCCCCAGAGTACAGTCTATGCTGCGTGCTTGCAATAGCTGTGGCGAAAGGCTGTACACACGCACACTAATGAACATGTTTATGTTTGCATAATAATATATGTAAATTTGTATATATATACGTATTGTACTTATGTACATATATGTGTGTTGTGGCATTTATTTATTTATTTTTAYCCACCCGCTGAGGTCATTGCACGTCTATGCGACCACTCGACTAGGCAGACAACCGGAAAAAATAGACACTCAGGCAGACAGTGTGGCAAAATATTATTGTTTTTGTTGGCAGACATAAGTTAGGCGGGTAGCATGATGTTAGGCGCAAGCCTATCAGCGCTGTGATATTGTCTCAAAACCACGTTGACTTTTCGTATATTTAGAAATGCCACTGATTTTTCTACTATTTTTACGTTTTTCTGCTTTTTCAACACATTTGTTGCTTTTATTTTTATTTTTGTTTAGTCTTTGTTGTTTTTTCTTTGCATATTTCTGCGCTTTCATCRGTTTGCTTGCTGACATCTCTGCTGGTTTACCCTACCTTGGTTAGTGCGCTCACCCACAGGCACTTAGAAAATATGTTAATCCAATAAACGGCTGTACCGTTGCKTGTCTACAGCACGCACCACAGGGACTAAAAGCGAATTAAATCAACTTCGTGCTGCTTGWGTGTGTGTGGGTGCCTGGCAGTTGTTGTGCGTATAAATCACTTAACAAGCTCGGGGACCAGCGTATGCGCACCTAATTAGTTAGTGAGTCGTGTAAAGGTTAGCACGTAGACAGCTGCGTAATCTAAGTTTGTTTACTTAGGATTCGAAAGTGAAGGCGATTTATTTATTTTGCTTAAGCTTAGGTGATTGCTGTGTAGGAGCGTAAAAATATGGAATTTTCGCTTTAGGTTTTCATGTTTTCTGAATAATACCAGTTTTTGTGGTTTGAARTTTTGTCTGCGCCTTTGGGGCAAATTCAAGTTTTAGACTGTTGATTTTATAAAGTTAAGATCATATTATTTATTCCTCTTATATTTAAGCCTTTAAWATGCAATAGTTGACATTTGTTACAAGTAAGTTTAAGGATACTGAAAKTAGGACAGTATATACAAATACAGCAAAGAACATAATGACAGAGTCCGCAATWACATTGCTTTGGAGACAAATTTGCACTGAACATATTTTTTCGATTGTTGGCAACTTTTAAAATAAATATTTATTTTTTTAAATACATAAATATATCGTCATCTAAAATGCAAAACAACGTATCATCAATAAAATCAAAATTAAGTTTTTTATTGGCTTCGATTCACCAAATAATATTACATACATCCACACAAGGTGCGTTCCAGCACTAAAAAAAAACATGTGTTTTTCGGCAAAATCAATTTGTTTTATTCAAAATAGTCTCCTTCGGCTTCAATACAGCTTTTTGCGCGGTCCAAAAGCATGTCAAAGGAGTGTTTTAACTCGTTGGCCGGTATGGCCGCCTGTATACGGTCCAAGCCCTTTGAATGCCCTCTACGTTTGCAAATGCATTTTTTCCAAAAAGGGAAGAATCCACACTGTGCCATATCAGGTGAATAGGGTGAGTGGTTAATAGTTAAAATGTGATTTTTGATCAAATAATCGGTCACAGTCATCAATCGATGAGACGGTGCATTAGCAGTTTTTAGTCGTTAGTCAATTTTTGCAGAACAAACCATGCACACACCTTTCTTAAGCCCAAATGTTCGGTCGAAATACGATGTTTCGGAGATATTCAATTCCATTTCCATGAATTTCAATGATGATTTCGGCTGATTTTTCAAAAATTCACGCACAGTTTCGATGGAATTTCCGGTGATCACGGATTTGGTTTGGCCCACATTTTGATCGTCATTTATGTCCTCACGACCACTTTGAAAACGCTGAAACCACTCATGCACTCTGCTACGGGATAGGCAATCATCGCCATAAAAATTTTTCATCAATTGAAAGCTTTCGGTAAAAGTTTTACCAATTTCAAAACAAAATTTAATGTTGGCTCTTTGTTCAAAGCTCATTTTCGCACCGACAACACAAACAAACTGACTTAAAATGCAATAACTTCACTTCCAATCAATGAAATGTCACGAAATTCTCACCAGACTATCGATATAGATAGCAGATTCTAGTCTACCATTCGACATATAGATAAAAGTCCTGTTTACTTTGGAATGCACCTTTTATATGTAGCATAAAATGTTCAGAGTCCGCTGTCATATATATCCAAAATATAACCATTTTATGACCAAAACTAAAACAAATTATATTATTGTATCCGGTTTTCTTCGCCTGTAAACTTATGAATAG
>NW_017534664.1:865603-869986 GCF_001853355.1 Bactrocera latifrons
GGTGAGTGGTTAATAGTTAAAATGTGATTTTTGATCAAATAATCGGTCACAGTCATCAATCGATGAGACGGTGCATTAGCAGTTTTTAGTCGTTAGTCAATTTTTGCAGAACAAACCATGCACACACCTTTCTTAAGCCCAAATGTTCGGTCGAAATACGATGTTTCGGAGATATTCAATTCCATTTCCATGAATTTCAATGATGATTTCGGCTGATTTTTCATGAATTCACGCACAGTTTCGGTGGAATTTCCGGTGATCACGGATTTGGTTTGGTCCACATGTTGATCGTCTTTTATGTCCTCACGACCACTTTGAAAACGTTGAAACCACTCGTGCACTCTGCTGCGGGATAGGCAATCATCGCCATAAACTTGTTTCATCAATTGAAACGTTTCGGTAAAAGTTTTACCAATTTCAAAACAAAATTTAATGTTGGCTCTTTGTTCAAAGCTCATTTTCGCACCGACAACACAAACATACTGACACTTAAAATGCAATAACTTCACTTCCAATCAATGAAATGTCACGAAATTCTCACTAGACTAACGATATAGATAGCAGTTTCTAGTCTACCATTCGACATATAGTTGGCGCCACCAGCGGGCGCCGGATTCGAAAAGTCCTGTTTACTTTGGAACGCACCTTTTATATGTAGCATAAAATTTTCAGAGTCCGCTGTCATATATATCCAAAATATAACCATTTTATGACCAAAACTAAAACAAATTACAATGTGAGTGATTTCTATTATATCCGGGTTTCTTCGCCTGTAAACTTATGAATAGTTTTATTAATTAATTTTGCATTTTAGAATACGATATACTTTTTTTATACTTTACTATAAAAAATCTAAAAACAAATTTCTTTAACATGTTATGCTAATTCTGCCTTCAAGGTGGACCTAAGCTAATTTAGTAACAGCCGTTTACGTTTCAGCACTCCTCTCTTCGGAATTTTGGAGCCCTGCTTTCTTGTCAAAAGTATTACATGTGTAGGTTAGGTTGTAGGTTAAATAACCGGTACATAGGTTAATTGAGATCACGAATAATGCCACTAGACCATAATTCATAGGAATGGATTAAAAATACTATCGCTTATCGACAAAATGCCTAGCGTCTGTCACAAATATATTGAGGCCAATAGTATCAATTCCAGCCAATTCGGCTAKATTCAGTAAAGCATGGCAGTCGAGCTGTTTCAATCCTCATTGCAATTYTAAGATGTTGCGTTCTCCAAAATATTCAGACTCACCACGTAAGTGCAATGGAATGTCCAGTTATGACACCTTTAATTGCGGCTCTATGCTAAGTGATAGAAAATCAATGGATCTCTTATATTTCATTCTGAAAGAAGGAAGGAAGGGATTCCAGAAGGCTTTCTCAACCTCACAAGTTCTGGTTGTTGGCCAACGCTTGCTGAGTTGCTGAGTTCGCGCGAAGCCCAAAGATAAAGCGCCCAAATGCACGAATACAGGGGAATCACTATTCGTTCACAACTTCATAGAATTTTGGTATAGGTGCATTTTCTTGCAAGCTCAATGGCTTTACAATCTATATCAATATCGATATGGCGAGCTTAACGATTAATTCTACTGCTAAAGGTCATGTACTCCTTGGCTAGCTATAGGCGCAGCGAGCCCAAGGCCTTTATAGCAGCTGTGCTATCGGAGTAAATGAATAGCTTTCTAAAAGATGCCGCATTTCGGAGAAGTAAATCTGCTGCTAACTTAACAGCTGCCACTTCTGCTGGGAGTCTGAAAAGAAAAAATGACTGAAAATCTCGATAAAAGACTACCCCTCCGCTTTTGCTCTAATTAAAAAAAAAAATGCATGTAGTGTCATAGATAGAAACGGGTTTTTCAATTGAGATGTCAGAAAAGTATACCGATAGGAACAAAAAMCGACGCCATATTTTTTCCTACTCTTTTAACATTACTCTTCAATAAGGTTTGTAATTTTTGTCATGAAAGAAATACGATTCAAAAACGATTCGAAATTTTTAAAAAAATGTTACCCAAACTTGGAGTCAGTGGCCCCAACTTTAAGAACGCTACGTTCAATTTATAATCACCCTGTCAGAGCAATAATTGAGCGTCTAGTGGAAAAATTAGAATCCACAGTTTCAGTAAAAAAAGCTATCGTGCTAGTGAGATAAATATTGATGCCGCTAGCGCARCAATTGGGGAAGACTCAAATTAGTCTCTCACAAGTCGTTCTCAAGCGATGCGCATCCCTGTGACTTAGTTGTATAGAATTTTGCGAAAGGATCTTGGCCTACAAGATCAAATCGACGCAAGAACTGAAGTCGCTCACCAGAATCGTCGAATGTTCGTAAATTGGACTGAACAATAACTTGGAAATGATCCGGCTTTTCATCACTAAATTATCTTCAGCGATGGAGCTCATTGTAATTTTACTTGAATAAATAATTTGGTTTTTTTTTTTATATTTTTTTTAGCGCTCTTATTAAAAACTCATTAAGACAGCTGTATGGTCCGATGGCTATATAAAGTTGTTTAAGGTATAGAAAACAATATGTACATATCCTTGAAAATATATGATACTTGAAAATATTTGAAAAATCATTGCTGTAAACAATATAAAATTCTGAAATCAACATAAAATTTGAAGTAGAAAAATTTCCAACAAATCTTATGCAAATACCTTAAGCACTTGCACTAATCCCTCCTGCCCAAACAGCTGCGAAGTATTAATGCACGCGAGCAAAATCACACATGCACATAAGTACCTGAGCCAACACATACAAGTAATGCGCTACAAAAGCTTGCAATTGTCGCCGGCAACGGAGATGTGCACGTAAAATATTGTAAATACCACATACACSCACACAAAAGCACACGCTGGTGAGCGCATGAATGTGGCATAACACGTTGCTGCACGAAGGCGCATAATTGAATATTCCATGGAGCGCCTAAAATCACACTATAATTTCGCACAGCAACAACGCGGCGCATGCATGTAAATAGCGGAGCGCAAATAGCGTTCATGCAGCGTGCTGGAGCGCTAGCAATGGCTGCCAGCTCGGTCGGCTCTCTGCGACACTGCCGCCTGCAAATGCCGACGAACGGTGCATGCATGCGCGCCATTTAAATGCCAATGCTGCTCATTTCGAATTCCTGTGACACATTTTTCCCCAAGCTGCAACAACAACAACAATGGTAACGCGGCAACAACAACGGTTTGGCGAAAAATTCAAAAAATCTACGACAGCGAAATATTACAGGCAGTAGAGGAATGTACCGTTAGAGGTATAATGCACCGTTATACGTATAATGTGCCGTTATATGTATAATTTACCGTCATATGTAGGTATAATCCCGGCAGTGAAAGGAAATGCCAACAATAACAAAATATTTAAGCGCGTATGACATAGCAAATCTAAGTGTATGCGTCTGTGTGTGTGCTTATATGTGTTTGTGTGATAATGTGCCCAGAAAAGTAGGCGCAAACATTTCACATGACAAAATGTGTTGAACGGAAGACATAGTGAACAAATCAAGACACTGCAGGAAATGACAGCATCGGCGGCACATCAATGTTTAAATGTATATGTGTGCGTAGAAGCATGTATGTGCAAGAGCAGTGCTGTGACACAGTAACGTCGCTGGTAAACGCGGAATCGCAGCAGCCATCAACGACAGCTGTCTAACTGCCAAGCCTGCGCACGTGCTTGTGTGGACACAACTACGCAAACATACACATATACATACATACATTCAACCGAGTCAATTTTTAGCGCCAGCGGAAGCGCCTGCGACGAGTTGGCTGTGGCAGTTCAAACATTTGGCAGTAATGGCGTCAACAGCCACACACGCCACATGGTGAGCAGGCAAGTGGCAAAGCAAAAACAAAACCAAAGTTATATCAAAAATCGACGCCATCGCTGGTTGTTGCTGCCCCAGCGTCTATCTTCGCGCAATTTGCCAGCTTTTGTCAATGTCACGTGCATGACACGTTGTCGATTTCTGCCACGGCAATAGACTTCGTTGTTGTTGTTGATGTATTGCGGAAAAAATTGAGTCTTGCCGCCATCATATTTACCTGCCAATAGTTGTATATTAAGTGTGGATAAATTAACTTTTATATATGCATTAGGTTTTATTGGCAACTTGTGTTTGTAAATATGTATGCGTGCGTGTGCTGTAAAAGTTGCTTGGRAATTTTCGCGTAAATATGCTGATAAGACATTTATTTTTGTGTTTTTGTATGAAAAATAAAAATAAGGGATTGAAAGTTTTGTATATCTGAGCTTAGGTATTACCACTTTAAATRTGTGGTTGAAAATATATATTTACATAAGTATGGACTTGTATGAATATTTAAGAGAAAATTAGGGATAGAATTTTGTAAGGCAAAAGGA
>NW_017534664.1:870751-877452 GCF_001853355.1 Bactrocera latifrons
TTTTTGAAGCAAATTCAGCTTTATTGGGACGAGTTGAGAAAGAAGGCGTTTCATACCCAAAATATCCACTAAAATTATTTCAACAGACTCGCGAGAGGTTTCGAGCTATTTTGTCATCTMTTGGTCACAGTTTTAATACCTTCATCAGTTAAATAGGTCGAAGATCGTCCTCGACCGTCTTTGCTAAACAATGCAGAAAAAGTAAGAGATCACTTCATGAAAGTAAATGTAATTTAAGGGTTAGTCAATATCTTTTAAAAATGATTGCGGGCAAGTGACCGCCACGGCTGGCTGGAATAAATTCTAGCAGAGAGGATGCTTTTTTTACCACATTCTGCGGGATTGGCTTCACATAACTCCGTAAAAGTAGTGTGACTCGCGAACCGAGCCATTATTTTTTTTTAATAAATATGCACGATTTACAAACATTCTGGAGTAATTTTCAAATATTTAATTAATCCTCAGATTTTTCCGTTTTTTTTTTTCACCCAGACACAAAGTTTCTAATATTCGCCGGCTTGTCTTATGTTACTCACATATTATTCAGAGTATTAATATTAATCGCAATATTACAAAAATTATACGAATTTGCCTGCTGCAACAAATTAAACGACGTCTGAGTATTTCAAGTTGAAAAATGATTATTAATAGGATCGCATGCCTAGTTTAAATAATAGAAATAAAGTAAATTTACCAAAATTAAAGAAAAGAAAAAGTTATTTACGGTGGCAGCGAAGATATAATACCCTCTTCAAATACGAAAGATTCCTTAAGAACTTAATTTTGACTTGTCAGTTATATGCTATAATGATCCAATCTGAACAGTTTCTTCGGAGATTGCATTGCTGCCTTAAAAATACTTAAATCCCCAGGGCCAACTGTCGTGAAGATATATTGTGAAATAAAAATGTATTCTATTATTAAGAGTATTCAGTTTGTATGGCAGTTATATGCAATAGTGGTCCGACATCGGCGCACAAATCAGACGCTTCTTGGCCAAAAAATATGTGTGCCGAATTTCAGACCAATATCTTAAAAACAGAAGGACTAGTTAGTACATATACAAACAGAGTCTCCGAAGTTACTTTGTGGGTGTTAGAAACTAACAACCTAAAAATATACACCCTCTTTAAGGTAAAAAAAATTGATGAATGAACTTTTGAACAATTTTTGCATAAGAAACTAAACCATTTTCGAGGTGGCGATTTTTAAGACGAAAATTTTTAGGGATCATAAAAATTTCTTTGGTCAGTGTTTGAAATATTGGAATGAAAGTTTGTACTTAGGTGTATTTTGATATTTGAGTGCTTATTTGTCGGAATCGATTAGATGGAACAACTATATCACATGTGACCTGGTCTACGGAAAGGAGGCTTAGGTGTCAAAAAATCAATTTTCACTTTTTAGTTGATTCGGATAGAAGATGAGATGTTTTTCCTTTTTAACAGTTGTTTCCCAGAAAACTAGTTTTTGCACGTTAGCTCCCTTTTCGTAGACCAGGTCGCACATAGGGATTTTTTAAACCTTGCCTTAAAGACTTTCTGGATCGAGACGTACTCAGCCAATGTTGTTGAAAGTTACGTTATTTTATAAAAACAAATTCCACTCGCTCTAATAGACATGCCATGAACTATCTTATCAACTATCTTTCGATTTTCAAAAAATAGTTTCTGCGTTCACTTAAAAAGGAAAAGCAATACTGTTAAATAGAAAAATAATTTTGTTTATAAATTTTAATTTTTTTTTGAGTATTCTAAATATAAGTCCAATATTTGAAGCGCAAAATTACATCCTAACCTCACCTCTTCTTTCTACCAAATTCGTTTTTAGTTTCCCTAAACACACAACTAATAAATTTCTATCTACCACCGTCGATTTGCTTTCTAACTTCAAATAACTGGAATCACAAATGAAATTAGCCTGATAAATCAGATGAGATCTTTTTGTGTGCAAACGGGAAATACTCGCAGTACTTCCCCAGAAAAGAAACTCACTTTATCTGCGCAAAATATTCATAGTCCATGTGGGCGATTACAAATCGCTGTGACAAATCCACACGCACATACACACCCCCATGTATATAGAAGCACACACACACGCTATCAAAGATCTCATGCAAATCGCCAGTTAGTTGCTCTATATATAGCTACGTGTGTATGTGCGAGTGAATGTAGCATAAATCTAGGTAAACTACAGTGGCTACGAAAAAGCTGCAACGCTTGACTACACCAACCTGCATAAGCTTGGCTGACTTGATTTGCTGCTGAGTTGGCATACTGAATATGCAACTTCATTTCAATTTTTCTGCTTTTGTCGAATTTGCCCTTTTTTGCACGTTACACATGCACAGTTATCCTGTCAGCCAAACGCAAGCGTACAATGTATGCAAGAGTGKCTGTGTGTGTGTGCATGTGTGTGAGTATGTCGCCTTTATCCACTGCCATCGCTCAGAGTTTTCATGCTGTAGTTGGCATTTAGTTAGTTGCCGCTGCTTTTGCTCATTGTTGTTGTTTTGCTTGCTTGCGTTGTTGTTGCTATTCTTGTTGTCGTTGCTGCACTGCTACAATGTCAGTTAATAAATTTCGCTTGCATATGCATGTGTATGTAAATTTGGACGTAATTGGAAAAAACGAAAATTTCTCTTATCACATGTGAGAGCAAATCTCTTGTTGTTGTTGGAGCGTAGCATGTGGCATGGGGCAGGACGCAGTGAACAGCGTTGAAGTGCGCTGCAACGTGCAAAACGTCAACAGATAGCCAAAGCAGATAGCGGTGCGCCACGCTGGTGAGGGTGATGGTGTTGGGGCGCTACAATGATAACAACAAATTCAAACAACAAAGAAGCAGGTGTGCTTTTGCATGTGTATTTATATGTGTGYATTGGTGCATTGTGCTGTTAGTTTGAGTTCTTCTGCAGCTAGTTCTTCGAGCTAAATGAACTTAATGCTCATTCCGTTGAATCTGCTGTATTACACGCTCGCTTTTCACTGAAACTTTACCATCAATATACACTCGCACATGCATACGTGTGTATTTTTTTAGTTTCTGCTATCATTTTACATGTTTTACTTTGGCGCTGTGAAAGTAATATGCATAAATTTGTTGTATTAAAAATTCATGTATGCTAAGCTAGTGAGCGAGTTTTCTTTCTCATCATTTACCGTAACGTTTTTCGGAGTAAAGCGCGAAACAAAAATAAAACTCTTTCGCTTGTTATTAGATTTTCATTAAGATTATGCAAAGCTTTGAATTTTTATTTTGACTATGTGTCTGCGTACTTAAATTATACAAAATTGTATGACTAAAAATTCTTTATCTAGCAGATTTGAATTTCTTCTCGATTTTCATTATAATTCGGGTTTAGTGTGTTTTTCAACTCATAGTCAACTTATTGTACCCTGAACAGGGTGGTCACTTGTTTAAATCAGAATGTAGAAGATCTATACCAACGGGACCAAAACGAACTTCCAAATATGGCCAGTGTTWTAAATTAATGACTTTAGCATCTTTTTTTAAAACAAAATTCAAAACTCAGCAGGCATCTTCCAAGCGAGAGCATATAGAAGATCTGCTAAGTTTTATTACATAACTGACGGAAGATACAGAAAACAGTCATATACACGTACGGCCAGTCGGTAATTTAGACGAATCCGAGACACAGTCAGTAAAAAAATGGACTTTATATACATTTTGCGCAAATAGCTCAGAGCAAATGAAACTCAATAACGGCTTCAAGATAACAGTGTAGACCTAGCTCAAATATGGCAAGAAGAGAACCAAGAACTTACTATTTAGATTCAGAAGTACAATCAGCTTTCCAAAGTAAACAGCACTTAAAAAAACCAAAACAAATGGTTTTTTCGGCAAAATCTATTTATTTTATTCCAAATAGTCTGCTTCTGCTGCAATACATCTTTTTTCATGGTCCAAAAGCATATCGAATRAATGTTTTAGCTCTTTGGCCGGTATGGCCGCCAGTATGCCGGTGCAATTCTTTTAAATGGCCTCTTCGTCTGCATAACGCTTTCCTTTCATGGGCAAATGCMTTTTTCCGAAAAGGAAGAAGTCGCACATGCCATATCGGGTGAATAAGGGGAGTGGTTAATGGTTAAAATGTGATGTTCGTAAGTTGGATTCTGAGCAAATTTCAGTCGTCAGTCAATTTGTGCGGAACAAACCTTGCACACACCGTTCTTAAGCCCAAATGTTCGGTCAAACTGCGATAAGTCGATGTTWCGGAGATGTTCAATTCCATTTCCATGAATTTCAATGATGATTTCGGCTGATTTTTGATGAATTCACGCACAGTTTCGGTGGAATTTCCGGTGATCACAGATTTGGTTTGGCCCACATGTCGATCGTCACTTATGTCCTCACGAACACCTTGAAAAAGTTGAAACCACTCGTACACTCTGCTACGGGATAGGTAATCATCGTCATAAACTTGTTTCATCAATTGAAAGTTTTACCAATCTTGAAACAAAATTTAATGTTGGCTCTTTGTTCAAAGATCATTTTCGCACCGATAACACAAACATACTGCCATTTAAAACGCTATAACTTCACTTATAATCAATGAAATGGATTTCGATAAAGATAGCTGATTGAAATGCACCAGTCGACATATAGATGGCGCCACCAGCTGGCGCCAGATTCGAAAAGTCTTGTTTACTTTGGAATGCTCCTTGTATTAACGTCCATCGACATCAATTTATTTCTCAATCCTTTTCAAGTAGTTGGCAAAAAAATAAATCCAAAGTAAGTGATATTTGTTCGGATGATCGTAAATGGAAACTAAGGAAGTTAGTTAACATTATGTTTGTAAAACGRCYAAGTAATTGACTTGCACTACKTTTGAACCATGGCAAATTTAGCCAYCGGCCACAGACTCAGAAARTGGCTCGTTGGAAAGGGAAGAGGAGAATGGAAACAAACATTCCTTTTGAAGCCCGAAATTCATCATAATGTACCAGTGTACCAGAGCGGTCAGGACGAATACATTGCATAAGTTTAAATTATATCATGAATTAGTTAAAATTTGTATAGAGAAATTCACTTTTTCATGCCAAAACTTGGTCAAAAACTTTACGCCTTGCTTTAAAATTTACGTCCATGTGGGTAAGTGTGTGAATTATAAAAAAAACATATGTTTAACTATTCTTCTTGTTTTCGAGTTTACTCCCTTCATTTCCACTGTAATACTTTTCCTAAATTTAAAAAATATCTTAAGCGCTTATACATATATAGTATATGAAAATCTCTCACTCTAATACATCTTACATTTCCGTCTTTCTATAAACATCGCCACATCAATTTTAGTCCGGTTTGAACCAATTTTATTTTCGCTATCGAAATTTATTCAAAATCTGACAAATGATTTGCTGTGTAGTYATTCGATTGGAAGGGAATTTGATGCGCAGCAAGCCAATATTTGACAGGTCTATACAAACATATGCTGATTAAATTGAAATTTTGCAAGCTGTCATTGAATAAATGAAAACTTCTGTGTACAAATTTTTCACGCTGTTGCGCAAATGAAAGTAGGCCAAGGTAGCTAAAAGCATGCAACAGAGAAAAAYATACCGTCTTAATACAAATTTAAGCAATTTTAAGTTTAAGATATTATTGATATGCCTTACTCTAATCATCAATAACATTAATGCGTTTCAAATAAAATTTATAAAATTTAATTCAACGTGTTTTATTAAAAAATTTCGAATATTATAATGTAGGTGCTAGCAAAAAATTAACAAATATATTATAAATTTGATTAAAACTAAATGTGAATTGAATTTKCGAAAATCCTTAATATTTGTATGTGCCTATTAGAGCGCGCTGATGTACGCGTACGCCAAGAATCATTCTGAACAACTTTGCCTAMGWGACTATGGGTCTAAAACCGGTTTGGACACAGCGATTTGTAAAACGAAGTTTTCTACTCAGTTTTTAAGCTATCTGAATGAAATTTAACGTAAGAGCATTGCATGTTCTATTGATCAGTTGTCAGAAACGGACAAAGTGGACAACTAAATCACATACAACCGATTGTTCTATCCGATATTTCTATTTTTAAACGATAATRGTCGAAATCAGATATTATTAGCGGAAACAGTCTCATGGCAACAGAGAGTCAGACTTTGATGGAGATTTTAGAAATGCCAATCCTGTCTCAGATTTTTATGATATCTAGTTAAAGGATGATGTATTATAAGTACAAGGGCCATGGATCAAAAGTAATTCTGATTTCGATAAGATGATTCAACCTACACAGATGATCTCAGGAGTTGAATTTAATGCTAATAAAGTTGAACGAAGCCTAATTAAGGAATTATAGCACTGGAAACCATCGCAAAATAGTTTATAAAGTTGGAAATTTTTTTTCAAACTAATTATTTTCTCATATGGAGTCTATTAAGTCGATCACGCTGTAATTAAAAATCTCATAATAGACTAGTAAATAGGAATCGGAGTATTCTTCAAATCACAAATTCAAGATATATGTATCCCCCGAATATAATCTTTCAGAAAATACTTCCGCTTAGATAGTAAACTTTACTTAGCATTGTTAATGATAAGGTAAGTAACGACACCTTGACTTATACACCAGCGAGAGTATAATTTATTACATATACTTAGAGTCAGCGTTTCATAAGTTTAATAATTTCTAAACGCTCTTAACACAGTTACTAGACTAGACCAGT
>NW_017534664.1:877956-891560 GCF_001853355.1 Bactrocera latifrons
CATTTTTTTCAATTCAAGGTAGAATGAATYATCTAAATTTTGCCAGAAATCAATAATACTTGATTTGTTTGAAACTTCCCGATCACTTCGTAGAATTATTAATTCTGACTGCAAGTAAAATTCATATCGACTTATATCGCAATGAAAGGGATTTTCAAACAAATCAAGTAGTGGTTGGATTTTTTCAAAATCTTTCAATCTATCTTCAAAACTATTACAACGACTTTCTAATATTACAATGTGATCACATTGTTTGATATATTTAATTTTTGAGAAAATCAATGCAATTTTTGGGAAATTTGCATAATTACCTTTTCCGATTTCTGCAATTAAAATTAGAAATAACTTCGTTTTGAAATGGCAGAGTAGTTTTACCACATCATGGATGTTTTTTTACATTCTTGAAGTTGCTTATTTAATTCATTTAATACTAAAGAAATATCTGTTATAAATGCTAAATTAAAAATAAATTTATTATCTTTCAAAAAACCGACTACAGATTTTTCTATACCTTCAATCTCGAGGAACTGCAGAACTTCTTATCTTAGATGAAATAATCTGTTGAGACACTCCACTCGACTTAACCATCGAACYTCTGTAAACATTTTTAAGTCTAAGTATCCAGCACTCTTATATTTTAAAAATTTTACAAATTTTCTATGGGTAAGTGAGTTATGCCCACCACGTATTMTGTTTACTATTTTCTCTGAGATTTTCATAACGGGATTTCTACTTATGAATTTGGAKCAAAGTGCAACTTGATGTATGATGCAATGAAAATTATGKACATWTAYACCATGCTTTTTCAGCTGCSCGRTAAAACCGTCATAGTTGCCAATTACGTTTGCTACATCTGTACACACTCCTGCGAATTTTGTTATATCGACAACTGAAAAAASCTTGTCATTAACGACCTCGAATAACAACTTTCCAGTTACATTCGAATCAAAGCTTCTAGAGAATATACGGTTTCAAATATATCAAAATTAGTATTTACACATCGCACGCATCAAGCCAATTGAGATAGGTCATTAAGGTCTGTGCTTTCATCTAAACAAATCGAATAGTATTTACAATTTTCAATTTCTTCCTTTATTTCATATTCAATACGAGCTCCCATTTGATCGGTGCGTCCCGCTACACTCCTAGGTGATGAGGGAAGTTTAACTATAAATGTTTCATTATAACTAAGTTTTTGCAAAAAACTGCCTACCCTGCCTAACAATCTCCAAACTAGTGGAACTTGATAGCTGTGTCTTTAGATTTTCATTAATACGTTCACTATAATCTAAGTATTCGTGTTTTGGCTATTAAATGCCGAYCACTGTACTAGACACTTCCCATCTCGACTCTAGCAAGTTACTCGAACCAGTTTGAATTAAATTTATATAGACAGAGAAAAGTAAGGAAGAAAGATAGAGAGTAACGAAAAAAAGAAAGAGAGGGAAGAAAGATAGGGGCAAAGAAGTGACGAAAGAGATAGAGAGAGACAGAGAGACCGAAAAAAGAAAAGAGCTAGAGAACAGAGAGGTTTATAAGGAAAATTTAGTCTTCAGCAACCATGCTTAATGATGCATCTATCTCATTATTTATCGGAAAGAGTAGTAGTATAGCCAATCTATTTTTTGTATAGAAAATTGTTTAATCGACAGATGTCTCCTCGTGCTCATTAAATTATTCGATTTTTCCAACATAAATTCTCTAGATCACAGGTCAATGAAGGTGAAACTGATATCCACATTGACTATTCATTGATTTTACTTAAGATTCAAACGGTGACTTCTTCTTCGAAGGTTCTTAAAAATTTTTCTGAGATTATTAAAAGAGTAAACCGCTGCTGATATAGAAATAATGGGGCTACTGTCAYGATGTAAGCAGACCTCTATGTCGATATCATGTAATACCGTCTGAAATAGATATATAAATAGAAAATTGAGGCTTTAAATTGCTACCTCAGGTCTATTGTGCTCCCTCTTATWWCACATATGGTCACAAAGGTCCAGAATTCTGAACAATTCCAGCAGGTTGCTGGTTCCACGTAGAAGGAACCCAGTTCCTAGAACCTACTTCTGCAAATTGCTAGATAATCGAGAATCAGGTATTTTGGAGTTTTGGTTTGCGCAAGAGATTATGCCGATCCGTTTGAAATACTCTATGCAGTTATGAAACCTGCTCAATGAGCTCTATGGCTATGTATAATGAAAAAAAATAATTAAACTGGCTTTAGAAAATTACTACAATAAATGTTGAAGCATAAAATTTATCAAAACTTAGTCAAATATCAAATCAATTTAATCTTAAAAATTGTCAATTTATATATTTGGATATAAAAATTGGTGCGCCCTGTTTAACAAAAGTTCCGTAGATTATATCTTACATTCATTTCAAATATATTTTTTCAAACCTTACAATATTAAAATGCTATATGTCTATAAAAAACTGCAAATAATATGCAATACAATAAATAAATAAAGCTTTAAGTGCCAATAAARCTACGTTATATCCAGCATTTCCTTCACTAAAAGTTACATTAAACGCAAAGCAAAGCACTGACGTCTCTATTAGATTGTATATTTTGGCAATTTTTCACCAAATAACCAGCAATTTGGCAAAGTTGTAGAAGTATAATAAATATAGRTATAGAGATCATAGCACTATAACGATTACCCCTACACTGGAATAAGTGGGAAGAAGAAAGCAGAACACACGCCACCCTACAAACGTCCAAGGTAACGAATTTTGTATAGAGAGCCGAGCTACCAGCATTAGTGCAATCAATAAATCAAATTTGACACAGTTTTGGCAGCATAAAAGCATCTGTTCCGATCTTATATRTCAAGTCTTTATTTTTTTGTTATTTTTTCCACACTCCTTCATGTGAGCCGGCTGACAGTCACTCAACTATTGGCACAGGACTTTATTTAAGCATAAAATGCATGATTTACTCCAATTTGTGGGGTGTCAGTATATAAACAGCAGGTGAGCCGACACCAGCATGTTGTTGCAATGATTGATTTTTCCTCTTGCCTTTTGTTGTTGTCTTTCATTGAACTTGCCCAATTTGCTGCTATTTCATGTATGCTAAACTTTCAATTTATCACTCACTCAGCTGTTTGACTTTTAAATATGTTATGAGCATACATAAACACACACACACATGTACAAATTTAGTTGTGTGTGTGTGTAGCATAAGCACGTGTGTGCTCTTAAGTGTGCGCGTATAGTGTCTGTGAGTGAAATATTCTTGAAGGATTCCAAATTGTGTGTCACACAAAATATTTGCCTAGCGGAGTGTGTGGCATGGCAGCAGTGTGTGCRTGCAATATTTCAATATATAGTAAATATTTAAATGGCTTTGCTTGGGTAGTGAAACTGTCAAGTTAAACTGACATTCAATTTCGTACCTGCCGTTACAAGACGGAAAACTAATGTGAAGGTAAGGCTTTGCAACAGGTGTGTATACTCTTATATAAAAAATTGAGGATTTTCTTGTAAAAATTTCCTAAAATACATATGTTGACATATCAACGTTTTATATGCCATACTTTAATATAGAAGAGCTTATTCAAAAGTCCTAACGCATAATACATACTTACTTAAAATATTCTAGCATATTTTATATACACTTCGACCAGCATGAGAAAATAACATAAAACATATATTTATTTCGGAATGCAGTTTAATAAAATTTAAGTTTGCATTACCCTGGAAGCATCCCAGTAGGAAATCGAGATGTGTTTTAAATAATTATTTTTAATTTTCTTTGATAAAAATTACGTGCTACAAAATATATTCTAAGAAAAGTAACGGTTAACATAATAGTTTGTACGATCACAACTTTATGTAACGGTAAATATAAATGATAGTGCTATAAATAAATAGTCTTCGAGTCTATACGCTTTTTGGCTGTTTAGAATTAAAATTAACCAGAATTTATTACTTTTAAAAAAATTTGGTTGAAAATCATTACAAAAAAATTTTTATTTTTTTTTTAATTATATTATTAATTTATTTTTCATTATTTATTATTTTCAGTATTATTATCAATTTTTTTTACTAATTGTAAGGCGCTATACTAGTTATTTTTTGAAAATGTCGTTATTATTCTTTGCCATCAAATACAATGAGTTAACGGGTTAGATGGGTTAACGGTTTCAAAAAATGGATTTTTTATTTTTTTGAAGTCGTAATGAAAATGACACAGGTCTCTGAGATATAGTTCTTAAAGACTTGAACAGAAATGGCGTTGTATTGGTCGAATTTAAAATATTTGTTTCTAAAAATTTTAGAATTTCTTTGTTAATAGTGTATGTTTGTAACAATAAAAAATTGTAATAAAAAAAATTTAAAAAAGTTTTATTTTTGCCTGATAAAATCCTTAAGATTTAACTCCTTAAGATTTTATCGAAAAAATAGTTGCTTACATCTTTCGAAACTTTTTAATTAAAATTTTGTAAAGCACCTCAAAGAATTTTCTGGTTTTATATCTTTGCAGGTCGCAAGAGTACAAAATGTTTGAATACACCCGAAATTAGCCCTCCTTACTTGTTATATCATGTTTGTTTTAATCAGCGATCAATTATTAAGATATTTTTCACCATTTTACCACGTTTTTCGAATATAAAAAAAAATATAACTAACACAACATTTTTTCTCTCCGGGTATCTCAACAGGGCCACGCTGAAATGCCTGCAGTTGCCAGTGCCAACAAGCACACTCTTCCCTTATCTCCGTCTCTATATTTACGGCCATTGAATGGCAATTTTTGAATATTTTTGACTTCACTCTTGTAGTTGCCTATTCTGTCACACTCCCTTTTCCCTGCCACTCTCTCTTTTCCTCGCCACACTTGCTTTTCCTTACCGTTCGTACGCACTTTTATCTGCCACATGTGCCAACTTAAAAGCCAAACATAAATCCTTCAAAACAACACTTCCCACAGCACTTGTATGCATGTATGCATGTATTTGTGTGGTGTACGGTACTTGTCGTGTTGTTGGCAGCCAAGTTTGCCTGYCGTTGAAATATGTGGCGGCAAGTTTGCATTTTACTTACTTGCCAGCGCTCGCATTCTGACAAGTGAGTTTGGCAAGTCTGTCATTGCCTGCTTGCTGTCACACTTCAGCTGCTTACTCGCACGCAGATACACATAAAAATACACATACACTTATATGTTTGTAAGCTTGTGTAAAATTTTCGTATTTATTCGGAAGAAAGTTAAATTTTTCAAAGCCAACAGCACTTCCTGGATCAGCACGACCTTTGTACGTGTTGTTGTTGTTATTGCGGAAATGACATCATTGCACACTTGTAAAAAGGAAATTTTCAGCATATTAAGTAGTTCAAAGGTTAGATACGCTTAAAGCGTCAACCAGCAGCAGTAAAAAGCTGTTGAAAGTCGCATTTGGCCGTCAGAAGCTGGGCTTCAGAAAAAAAGAAATTAAAAATAAAAAATAATTTTTTTTTCAAATATGTATACGCCACCACAAGGAATTTCCGAGACGCGGTTGGACAAAAATAAAACTAATAAAGTATTAAAAAAATTCAAATTCCTTCAAAAKCTTGTAAAACCGTTGAAGCGCAGCGTTGCTCTGGCCAAAATGCATTATTTTCGATCAGCGTCTTTTTGGCTGTGCGTTTCTTTATTTTTTTTTTTCATCTTTTACGTCTTTGTAGAATCACCACTCTTATTTTTTCTCATTCACATTTGGCATGACGTAGGTGTCTAGACACTCTAATGTTTCCTGCCAACTCGTCAGCTGCGCTACCAAATGSGCTGCTGGTCGTTTGTCGTCTTAGCCTCTTTTAGACTAAACTCCAGCGCGTGAAAATGTATGCGTCAGCATAGTCAGACGGACATGCAGTAAAGGCGCGGCGACTGTGTGCACGCGTAGACTCCGCTGCATCTTTTGGCTTATAGTCTAAGTATTCTTAGAATTTGCGTTTTGATTTTATTTTTTCAGTTTTTCTGCCAACAAATGGAAATGTGCTACATCGTCCGTTACAATATAAAATCACAAAATGGAACTAAATCTCTTCAACACTTCCGTTGCAAGTCTTCGCTTAATCTGTRTTTTTGCTTCTTTTTCGATTCTCGCCTGCATCCATTTGCACTAGATGGAAAGCGAAAATGGCGAAAATTTTTTTGTTGGGCAGACAGAGTGCATCTTTACCTTAAATTTACGTTGCTTGTAGTTGCTTTTGCAGATTTTGAAGAAATAAAAGTTTTAAAAAGCTTTTGTAGCTTCCCTTAAAGTTTTTATGCTTAAGGTAAATTGAATGAAACGTATTTAGAAAGCTTCACCTTTTTAACTTTATAATGAGTTTTCTTTCAGTAAGCAAACCAAAACTACAGAAGTTCTCTGGATTCATTGAATTTTACATGAAATCTTCAGAATCTTACTTGTTGCTAACCCGTCGGAGACTCATATTCGAGCGAAAAATGACACCTCACATTCCACTTGTGCTCATTTTAGTGTAAGCTTCGATAGTGCAACCAGTCTACCTATTCGTCATATGGTTAACTGTTTGCTGTCATTCTTCAGCTTAGATAATAATCCTAAAATAGAAATATTCCTGAAAACAAAGTTTAGAACCGAATGAGTTGAATCTAACATTTTCTAATATAAAAACCCATTTCTAATTGAGCCAATTATATTTTAAATCGAAGATTCACATTCTTAATTACAAGACTTCATTCAATTAGCAATTAACATCCGATTGTGARCAAGTTGTTTTCCGCCATTTATTTCGGCTACAGCTATACAAATCAGAGTTGCATTCGTAACTTGGCTCAATTACAATACCTTTTATTATTAATTGCTCAATTAATAAGTGAAATTTTATATGGTAAATTGAGTTCAATTAGTAATTTAATTGCGAACTTGATACTTAGCTAAATCAGAAAGATAGACGCGAATTGCACTGCTCAAGCGTACAATGAGCTCTCCTAAATTAGAAAGAGTGGCATATCAACAACACGCTGATAAAGTCCAAAATACTGTTGAGTGCTGGGAAAGCGATGTGATTGTTATTTGGAAACATGGATTAAAGGTCTGTATGCAGTCAATTTGCAGGAGTTCTGGTGTTTCATGTTCCTATTCGCAGAGCTGGAAATTAACACAAGAAATTAAGATCGAGGTGTATAAGTGGTTCATCGGCTTGCAGTGGCCAGTGTAGATTGCGACAAGTAGTCTGGATCCCTAGGGACTAGGGAGATTGATTACATATTTAATTCTGCTGAGGATGTAACCCCCCATTACCCACTTGATACTTGGTCAATTAGCAATACTTTTAAATATTATTCTGGTATTAAGAGAATTAGTGAAATATTTTCAGACATTAGGGCAGCTCAGCAGACCATTGGTGTCGGCTACGGAAAAAATATCAAAGACTTTTGATCACTTTGTTTTCTTTAACATTTCTAATTTCTTCTTCCTCTTGTAGACTTTATGTACATTTTTGGACAAATTCCTCATAATTTTCTAATAGCACAAGCAGTGAAGTACTCTGCTTATAATTGCTCACTGCTTTCAAACCAAACGATATTGTTGTTCATACCACGCACTATATGAAAAAAATTGTTAAATAACATAGCATACATTTAGGATGATGCTGTAATCATTGTTCCATAAGTTCAAGTGGCGATTTTCGATTATTTTCATTTAATGGTCTCATTTACGTGGCCTTTCAAGTCATATACAATAATAGCTTTAGATTTCTATTTTTATTTTACTTTTTTACTAAAAGAAAGGCTCGGGTTTGAGAAAAGTGTTTGACAATATTCGAGCCTGCAGTTAAGAGGTATTTTGAGACATTTTATGCATATCTGTTTTCTTCGCTGATACCAAAAGAATGTATGACATCTTTTTTAAGGTGGTAAAACCGGCTTTTCAATGTTACCAAATTTGGTTTACAATGAAAGGCAAGATTTACTATTAGGAACAATTAGAATACGAAGTAACCATATAATATATTTTATACTATTGCAGAAAATATATTTTACTAAATTTTAGAATAATTTTAGACTTGGAATTGAAATAAAATGTTTTTATAGCAGACGAAAGGTATGGACGTTGCCCGAAATCAAAGAATTACAACTATAAAATTTTATGTGGAGAGAATTTATTCACAACAGAAATAAACGAAGTATGACAAAGATTTTGTTAGTGCAAGGATCAGATTGTTCGAATCACTGCTCGCTAACTGTGGTGGAAGACCTCTTATATTGTATTACTAATGGAACTGGAGACTTAAACTCAACTTTCATGTACATTTCCATAATTATTTCATATCTTGTTTTCAGACTATTAAAAATGCTATAGGTGATGAAAAAGAGCGTCATTTAAACGTTTTGGATATGAGTTAAAGCCTCATGACCTCGTGAGAGCCCCTCCTAAAGTTGAACTTAAAAAAACTTTCGATTTTACAAGGAATTTAATATTTTTTCTTGCAACTTCAACTACTAAGACAACTATTCAAGTGGTTGTACCTCAAATAGCTTCACTGACGGCAATTATCATCACTATTTGCACCTTTCAAATAAAAATAATATATATATATATATACATACATATATCACTAAGCTCAACTATCTGAATCAGTGCTTCAGCAACTTACAGTACAAGTGTAGTGTATGTGTATGCTCATAAACTACTTTCGAAATACGTATAGGACTATAAAAAATTTGCACTTTTGCAGAAAAAATGTCAGCAAACCTTTAACGCTGCCATAAACTGCACTTGAGCGATAACTTAGACACACTGCAGCTGAGGCAGCAAAATCAGCAGCTAAAGCTCGTTTGCAGCTCAACAGAGTTATCTTAGTTGACCATATAAATTGCTTAGTATACCTAATGATATCTAAGCCACACGCACACACATTCACTTTGCTTACTGTCTTTCGCGCTTAATGCCTTTACTTTTTCCTGCTTTTATGCATTCCATTTTGCAGCGAAATCCTATTTGACTTTCATGTGTGTGTAATTTTTCTAGGCTTTGTTTTATGCAATTGTTCTAACACGCAGTAGTTCACAGTACAGCTAAGCTCATATATATGTATATGTGTGCTACTTTGTGTGCGTGTGCTTTGAGCAGCCCTAAGCTGAGTTTATCCCGAAATGAATGTCCAATATTTAACATTTGAAAACAGCTGCAGCAAATGTGTACGAAGCATAGCAAGTCACTGCCAACAGCAGATATTTCCAGCAAACGCTTCGCCCGAACAGCTGCAGCAGCGGTATGTTGGGCAACACATTTCCATATTTCCGGCTGCAGCTGGCCTAATGCTCTTTTTACTACATTTGCGCTTTTTGTGCTCTTCCTCTACGCTATTTTTTTTTTTTTTTTTGGTATTCTACGCTTTTCTCCTTTCCGTTTCTTTGCTGCTGTGTACGAGTGAATTGCTTCCGAGTACAGACTGTAATGGAGCATTACTCCAATTTAAATTACATGGAAAACTTTAAGTTCTTCAAACAACGCCGAAGCTTTKTGTGCGCACATATATATTTRTATRTATATGTATGTAKATATGCATGTGTTCGTGTGGGTATGTTTAAAGAAGAATGTGGCATAAGAAACTGCAGCACTAACCTACTCTGCCATATTAATGCATACTTACGAACAGTTTGAGACAAACAGACATAATTTTTAGACATTAAGGTAATCCAGCTATAACTATATTTGCGGGATCTGGGTAATGAAAGTTTTCTTGTGTCTAAGACAATGACTCGTAGTGCAAACTTTTCTTACAACTTCAAAACAATATATATGATATCAAAGGTTGTGAAAAGCTGTTTTATTTTTAGGATTGCTAAGGACTTTTTAGGAGAATATCTTACCTTTAAGGCTTGAGGAAGAGTTTTGAAAGAAAATTCTGCATTATTTTGTGACACCATAGAAAACCAATACCCTGGGACCATCGAAGCTTTCGGAATATCCCTTCAGTTATGTCTGTATTATTTTCTAATGAAAGTTAGTTTTTTCCATGATAAAGAATATTTATAAAAAATTTAAATAGCTATGATTTCGCATACTTTTAAAACGATGTCATCTCCGATGTTCCAAAAGTACAAAACGGAACACCAAAATTATTTCATTTAATGGGATAAACCTACTACTATTCGACTAACAATGCTTTTGATAGCCCTAACTCCTTTATTGTACCCTGAACAGGCTGTATTAAATTTGGCAATATGTTAGTCTACCCAGAAGCAATTTGGGAGACCTTATAAAATTTATAATATATATCATCGTCGCGAACTAGTTCGTTACTTTATCAGATATCAATTTAAAATTTAAAATTTCTCACGTTCTTTTTGCTGTAGAACCTGGTCATTTGTCGGACCCACTGATATCAGACCACAATAGGAAATAACTGCTATTGAAATAGAACAATACAACCCAAGTGCTTGCTTGGAAAACTTTTTCATTAGAGGAKGTATTTTCGGAAATTTGGCATATACCTATGTTGACCTTATCAAAAAGGTGGAAAATTAGGAGAAATAATGTAGACATCGAGTCAATTTAAATTTACAAGGCATTGGTTTTAGTTATTGGGGTATAACAATTTTGTGAGGTAGTTGAAATTGGAATTAGAAGAAAAAAATATAAAATCGTTAGGTTTAGGCCCTTCCCGTTACAATTAAGACCTCATACTGGGAGAGCCTTTCTTAGAGGTATCTATCAACCAATATTTCAGAGTACGAAGCGGTAGAAAATATTCGTGTTTTTTGTCCCAACCTAATGTATATGTATGGTATATAAAATAACCTAAAGCGGACATAGGTCACCAAACCAACTTACAYTGCCTACATACACATATCTAGGGACATATGGCTAGTATGTCAGCCATAAAAGCAAGAGCTTTTGCAAGTTGCTTTAGGCAAACCAAATGCTATGTAGCTCGAAAATTCACTGGTATAAAAAAAATTTAGGTGAAGCAACAACACAAAAATGTGTAACGAAAGCAACGCCACAAAAAAGTCATAGAGGACACGACTGCAACACGCAACCTGAGGGACTCTAAAGCCACCGACCAATGTCGTTTGTGCACACATTAAGCGCTTAGAATTTGTGTTGAGCACGTTTACAACTTAGGTGTGGACTTACTGTAGCTACTGAAGCTACATAAATATTGGTCAGGAGGCGGCTAGAGCTGGAAGCACACGAGAATTCCATGGAGGTGCCAGTTGAGCGAAGAGCTACAAGAAACAATTTCACTTTATACCAGATAATTTTTCTTTTCTCTTGTACGCTTTTGCAAGGAAGAATTATATTTAAAAATACCAGACATAGCAGCTGTTTGTAGAAGAAAGCAAAAAAATGCAGACAAAAACAACAAAAAAATTTAAAAGTAAGTTACCGAGCAAACAACAATAAAAATAACTATTCAGTTCAGCTTGCAGCTGCCAGAAATGAAGTTATAAACAACAAGAGCGAAGGCAGGACGGCAGCAGCAGCGCACAGGTGTTGCCAGCCAGCAGGACATTGTAAAATTGCTGCAACAGAAGCAATAAAACTTGACGAATGCAGAAACGAAAAGTTACTGCAAAAATAGAGTTACAAATGAGACTAATATAGCAATTCTAGAAAGACGAGACTTTGAGAGAGGGTGGCGACGAAGCAATTTCATGGCAATAAGAGGCTGTGTCAGGCACAATGAGGTAAACAGGTGTAGTGCAAAGAATGTTGTAGAAATTGTCAATTGCTGGCAACAAACAACTGTGCTGCAAAAAGTGCGCCAAAGAAGTGGACAGAAAATAGTTATAAAATAGACACTTTTGTTTACCTGATTGTTTATTTACTTGTGAGTTTTGAAATTTGAGAACATTTTTGAGGTTGTGGGGTAAAAATATAAAATAATTTATGAAAAKTTGAAATTTTAGAAGGAAGAGTCTGTTTTTGTGGAAATTCTACTCTGACATATTAATAGCTTAAATGTGGCTACATTCAGATTATAAAGTTTTAAACTTAAGACTTAAAATTAAAAACTTAAACTTAACTTTAAAACTTAAACTTAAACTTAAACTCAAACTTAAAATCAAAATTAAACTTAAACTCAAACTTAAACTTAAACTCAAACTTAAGCTTAAACATAAACTTAAAATTAATCTTAAACTTATACTTAAACTTAAAACTTAAAGCTTAAGACTTAAAATTTAAAACTCTAAACTTAGAATTTAAAATTTAAAGCTTAAAGCTTATGACTTAAAACTTAAAGTTTAAAACTTAAAACTTTAGTTTAATTATTTATATCCTCTTGACTCTCTTTCAGTTCAAAGTATTTAGTAAAGTTTGTAATAGCATTCCCAAACTTTCCCTGCCCATTTAGGGAGCTCATCAMAGTGGTCACTCTCGTCATTCACCATTTAATCGTAGCATACTTGCGGTTCCTTAAAACAATACAAATATAACAATAGTCGAAGAAACAAAAAATAAAATTCAACGCGAAAAAAACGCTCTACCAGCGTACTATTTATTCTTATTGTATCTGTTTTTTCATTGTGCTCATTTCAGTGTTCATTGCTCCACTGACTTTAGCCAGCCACACACCTCAATACTCCGCAGTGCATGCGCCACTGCATTGCGAAGCACCCCTTGTGCGCTTTTATCTGCGCCACTGAGCCACCCKGTGCCATATTATGTTGACCTATTCACTAACGATTCATGTCTATTTATCTAATAYCCATTTATATGTGTGCGCRAGTGTATGTGTGTACGTGTGTGTGAATGGAAGTCGACTGACAAAGCGTCTGCACAACCATCCAACCGCCATTCATGCCAAGGCAATTGGGTAGCTATCTTAAATATTTGATTAAATCCCAGGTAAGCATATAATAACAAAGCATTACAAAAACAATAAAAACAAAATAAACATCAACAGCAARCGGCGCAAGTGCAATGTGAGTATCCGGCAACAATGGCGAGCAAAACGGTAAAACAAAATATAAATAAGTAAATAGTAAAAGCGTGTAGAAATCGCAATAGTATGAGCTTGGAATAAAAATAGAGAAAATACATTAAAAAATAAATATGGTAGAGAGAATACATAAACSAGTACGTCTATATAGTCGGCTAAAGGAGCTCATTGCTGTTGGCGCATAAAAGCCACCAGCAGAGCACAGTTAGCCTGACGCTGCGGGCGAGTGCTTAGGCTTCTATATGTGTATGCTTGTGTGCGTGTGTATGGCATGATAACATAGCTGTGGTGTAGGTGATGGCCGCATTGATGCCGATCAAAATGTTGAATGGATAAACAGGCGTTTGCCAACGACCTAAACAGCAGCAACGGTAGTAGCAATGGAAATAGCCAACAAAAGCGCTYCAAGTAGAAATAGCATACTTATGGGATGAAAGCCACTGCGGCGTTGAAGTACGTGTGTGTATGTGGCATATTGAAAGTGTAGGTAATTGTATAGATTGGTTTACGAGCTTGTTATTTTACCTTTTTTACTATTTTTACTTATTTTTTTATACTTTCTGCAGACTGACCATAGCAGTTGGCAAATGTATTGCTAGATACATGGTGGAAAAAGCTTCACGGCATGGTATTTTTGAATAATTCAATGAGAATAAAGGACAGAAAAACTAGAAAATTTCAGACCA
>NW_017534664.1:892053-894301 GCF_001853355.1 Bactrocera latifrons
TTATTGCATACGAAATAATTTAATTAACTAGGAGTCTATAACTTTTACAAATATCTGAATTTAGCCTTACATACATATATAATGATATAATAAATTAATATATATTTTTTCTTCTTTTTTTAGGTAAGTCATCAAAATCCTAATCAATTCTATAATATTTTTATGTAAGTACACATTAGTTGTAGTCAAAGAAATTTAACTCTTTAAGGGAACATAAATAAATATCTATAAACAAGGCACAGTATAGCCGCGGTAAAAGCACCAATATTTAAAAGATGATCCGAATGTTTACCGTTATTGATTCATTAAAGACGTTTTCAAGTGTTATAAAAAAAGGAAGACTAAAATTTTAGTTAAATTTGCTTCAGGGAAACAACCAAGAGCAAAATCAGCAAATGTTCTGGCTAATAGAGTCGTAAAAAAATWATAAGAAAATAAATTCATAGAAGACCAGTCTATACATAGTATATTGAAATTCCCCGAAAACGAAGGGAAAAATAAATAACGGGCGATCTCAGTCGGGAAAAGGAAGATTAGGGACGTGGCTGAATTTTTAAGGGTTAGGTTATCTCGATTACCGGCGCCACTACGAGTCGTATWGAARAAAGTTACATGGCTATGTTGTAGGTAATAAAAGGGTCTATAACAATTCCATATAGACTTTTGTCACGTAACCTTAAAATCTTTGTTAAAAATTCACACAACCACATTTTGTTATTTTTTATTTTGATCTTGCACAAAAAAACTTTTTTCTTTCTCAATAATTGGTGGAAGCTAACCTTCTTATGCCCCAAATAAATTAMATTTTTTGTTACTTAAAAGTCAAAATAAGTTTTTTGTGAAAGGTTTCGTGGCAAACTTAAAAACACTATAATAAGTATTCCCAAAACCTCGCAGATTTGATGAAAAAACAGAGCAAAACACCTATCAAGAGTATTCCCCAATATTTATAGATTTGATAGTAAAATCTCGCAAAAAAATAAAAAAATATATAAAACAAAAAAACATAAATTTAAACGATCTGAAATCACTTATGAAGGTTAAATGCACCGAACAACTAACCGCTTATAATTCATTTAATKCGTCAAATATAAAACTTAAGAAATTAAGACGGTTCATAGCGAGACAAAATTCAATATCGAAATCATGATGACATGCTGCTTGCATAACAAAAATAACTGATATTTCAATACTATTTATATCAGTAGTTCAAATATTTCGAAAAAAGTAGTAGTCAAGTTTTCATGACATTGGTTTAGCTGTGTGGTTGGCACTCTCACAGCCTTCAACAAGTAAAGTGGCACTGAAGTCGTCACGTAGAAGTCGCAAATCTTCGGCGCATAATTTTCACATTTCAGTTTCGCATAGGGAGTTGCCATGTAACAACAAGAAATTACGAATTAAGTCTTGAATCAAAGGCATATAAAATGATGGTACGAAAAAAAAGAAAAAATTTCAAATTGAAAGAAAAAAGTTGTTCGAAAATGTAATTAAATATATTGTGCGACTTATAATAATTAATATTTTTTCATAAAATAACCATATTTTTTGAAAGTACTACACTTATTTATATTCTAAAAAAGACTCTAGAAAATATCTAATACTAAACTAATAATTTCAGAACTCTACATATCTATACGATTTTTTCTTTAGATAACTCTCCAGAACCCACAAATCCAAACCACTTTCCAAAATTCTAAACGTTCTCCAAACACCAAACTGCTCAAGCACCCTATATAAAATTTCCACAYATGAGAAATGATTTGCAGCCTACACGTGCTTATTCAACTCCCAATACAATAACAACACAAGCGTTCTCAGCGCGAATAGCAACCAAATTTTTATTAAAAGCACGAGTAATCCAAAAAAATAACAACAAGAAGCAAGATGAATGGCATTCGGTCTTTAGGGAAATTAGTACACCTGACATACACGATTGCATTGATGAGCCCACGAGCATACATAACGGCATATGTAGGTATTTTTGTGCCAGGGTGTAATATGTAAGTGTATCTGTGTGTGGGATTTGTTTAGATTCCTGTATGCTGCTAATACTTGTTTGCCTCCTGCGTATTGCCGCTGTTTGATAGGCATTCCCATAGAATTTTCTATTTTAACGTTCGAAGAAAGAGCCGCAAATAAACACATGGCAAGGTATGGCGAGGAAAAATTGCAACCACATTTGAGATGGAAAATAAATGCTTCGGTTATTTCTTGATTTAATTTGGCGCTTTCATTGGGAATTGCT
>NW_017534664.1:895443-918972 GCF_001853355.1 Bactrocera latifrons
CTGTAGCAAATTTTGTGAAGATASTTTGGAAAATAAAAAGCTTTGCCTTGCAAGGACTTGATTTGATCGGTCAGCTTGTTTGGCAGCCATATGCTATAGTCGTCCGATATGGACGGTGCCGCGAGATGAGCTTCTTAATGAGAAAAAGACGTGTGCAAAATTTTAGRTCGATATCTCAATAGTGGGAATGTGTGCTACTAAATTCGAAGCATACTTTTGGGTGTCAAAGAGTGAAAGCACCAATTTGATCATATTTAGCAGATAATGAAGGCACAAATTGCAAATTGGAGTATATGTATGCATATCTGAGTATGTCTAAAGGTGAATATGTGTATATACACACATCATCTGCATGTTGCTTTTTGCCTGCAGCGGCCTCTAATTTAAGTCAATCACATACACCATTTGCCAATTGCCAATTGTCGCAATCTAGTCGCAGTCCGATTGCTCAGCTGTCAAATTATGCAAGCGTTGCAACCGGCGTCAACGCTGACTCTCTCCTTACCTATGCCTCTGCAACTGCGTCCGTCCTTGCCACAGTCCCTGCCAGCACTCTGAGTACCAATTAAATTGTCGCCAACACATGACGCGCGACTTTATGCTTAGATCACTGTTGTTGTTGTTTTATTTGTTATTGGTGAATTGCCACATAGTGTATAACAGATACAAATATATATGGTAGCCATTTGATTGTGTGTTTCCGTTTAAACGCTTGCCTTCGCCTTGCTTTTTAGCTGCTTTAGACATTCCAACAAAGCTTAACACCAAAATACCAGCGAAATTGTTGTATGCGCTGCAYTTGCAATATTGTCTTGCTATTCGCTGACAACTTAATTTACTTGGCTGTCGCTTTTGTTGCTGCCGCCGTCGCTAAATATTCAGCACAACAGCAACAACAATAGTATCCATAATATAGACGACAACAACATGTTTTTGTTTGGTGCAAAWGTGTGTCTGTGTACGTGTTTGTGTYTGCAACAGCGCCYTGTCTAATGCAATTTAAATTAAATTCTATTTAATTTTCGCAAATTCGTTAAAATGCCGCATAGCAAGTTGCAAGCGACAGCGTGGCAAGCAGAAGAAAGTGACAGAGAAGACGCTAAACTAACTAGGAAGCAGCAATGAAAGAATGTCGGCGAATCCGTAGAGTCATTACAATCGTGCATTTGCACTTTCGGTTTAATTGAATCAGACAATGTCAAGCCAATGGTGCAAGAAAACCGTCGCAAAGCAGGCGGCAACAAATAAAAATGTCACAAGAATCTGCTTAGTTGGAATTCAAGCATCCATAATTAAGCCCAAGTAAATACTTAAAAAGTGGATGTCAAATTAAATTTGGTTGAAAAAATTTTAAAAAATGTATATATTATAATTACTTGTTTATTAACTGCGCAGATTAGCGCAAATAATGTAGAAAAGTTACGCCATTAGCGCCGGAAAATTTCCTGCAAAATTTATAAAACGAAATATTTTTCATGCAATTGAAAGCGAGATACAAAATTTTCTATYTGATAATAAGAAAAAAATAGAAAATTGTTAGGCGGAAGACCTTCCCGTTACAATTAAGAGTTCATACTTAGAGCGGCTTTCTTATTAGTATCTAAGAACAGATTTTTCATAGTACTAAGAGAAAAGAAATATTTCATCTGTTTACGAACTTTAATATGTATAAATATATATATGGAGAAAAGAGTCATAATGGTCAGTGGTRCCCTCTATATATGCATAAAGTTACAAGCATTGCCTACATGCGTTCTCTCACTATCACAACGGCTGACATAGCTAATAACGCAGKAAGCAGCATAAAGATGATCAATGTAGCCAAGATCATGTGCTAGAGCCCCGAAGAAGAACACTCCTCCGTTTTACTCACACGGTCTCGAAAGGCCTGTAAGACGGTTGTTTCCTATCGACAGGATATAATTTGCTAGCATCACAAGCGAGCCGGTTGGGCATTAGTAAGTACGGTACATGAAAATGAAGGBAAGTAGGCATGAGGGAGATGCAGGAACATCCCTACTACTACAACATTTTACCACTACAAAATTTTCTGATCAATATCTGATAATAAGTAAAAATAAAAAAACTGTACAGCAGCAATTAAGACCCCATACTCTCAGAGATCTAAGCTCTACTCTCTATCTCAGAACCTATTTTATAGAGTGACAAATATACCTTACTTTATAYTTAATTTATCGAATCAACAGAGCTATTCTGACCGGTTTTTCTTGATACTCGTTATTCATGTCAACGTTAAATGTCTCATGCTTATGCTTATTTTTTGGATTTTTAGTAGTAATGGCCAGAATAAGCACTGATATTCAAGTATCATAAAATCTACATCCAACTATACTTTCAAAATTCTATGACGATTCTTTGCTACTTTCAAAGGAATATATAGCTCATACCAGTGCAGCGCTACTCTTTCATTAAGATAAGATAAGATTGATATTGAGATAATTTGTATTAGAAAATATATTTACAATCTTCTGATTATAATTTGCAAAACAAAAAAACTCTATTCTTCTGGCAGTCAAATATTTTTGTTCCAAAAAGTTATATTTGTTGGTTTTTATTTGATCAAATTGAAAGTTGAATTTTTAATTTATACTTCGCGTGTTTATCGAATCGGTGAATATTCATTAGTATTTGAGAAACGCGTCGTTTTGTGAGGCTTTAAAAGTGAATTCTACGAAACTTATACTATGTCTGTYTGAATTTATTGAACAAAGAAGTGCGATAATGCACCATCTCATACTGCAATCACGGCAATCGCCTGATTTACTTTCGTGTAACTTTTGGCTATTCAGCAATTTGACATGACTATTCCGAGGACATCGTTTTGACGCAATTGAGGATATAAAAGCTGAGGACATAAAAGCTGAAAGAAGGCTTTGATAGCCATCACGATGTAGGATTTGATGACTGAAGGGGACCACTTTAAAGGAGATGAAATGGACAAAATTCACCTTTCAATTTGATCACAGTAGTAGGAAAAACTATCTATATTTAGCATAATATTGCTTTGTATAGCRTAGTGGATAAATATATCAAAAATAGTTAATTATATTTAAATATTTTGATACGCCGTATATTAAGATTGCCACAAATATTAAGATTGTAACACCCAGCAGGAATGGAAGGAACATGGGAGACGTGACGCGCTGAGCTGKTTTTGCCAACACCGTCTGCCTGTATATAAGGGAGCTAGTCGCTCAGTTTTTGAGATATCAATCTGAAATAMTCCTTTTTTCTCCAAAAAGCTATTTACTTGTCAGTAYCGCCGATATGAAACCACTATAACAYATAGCTGCCCTACAAACTGAGCGAACGRAATAAAGTGCTTCTTTGAAAAATTTTTCATTTCAAAAGATATCTTTAAGAAATTTTTCATACATTATTACCCATGTCAAAGGTGCAAAGAATGAAGGTATGAAGAAATCGATTAGATAGAATCACTATAGCATATACSTGTCATACAAACTGAGTTATCAAAATGAAGTGCTTGTATGAACAACTTTTTTAAGTGACGAGATATCATCACGAAATTTAGTGTGGGTTTTTGCCTATAGCAGTTGTTCAACATGTGAAGAAATTGTTAAGATTGGTTCAGTATATCATATAGCTGCTATACAAACRGAACGATCTGAATAGCGTGCTTGTATGGAAAACTTTTTCAAATGACGAGATATATTCACACATTTTGGCATGTACTATTGCGCAAGCCAATACTACAATATTTGAAAAAAGTTTTTAGAACAGGCAAATATAACATATAGTTGCCATACAAACTGWAYTAACAAAWTGAAGTGCTTGTATGAACAACTKTTTCAGTTGAYGAGATATCTTAACAAAATTTGATATATGTTATTTGCTAGAACAGTTGTATAATATATGAAAAAATGGTTAAGATCGGTTTAGTATATCATATAGCTGCCATATAAACTGATTGAACAAAATCAAGTGCTCGTATGGAAATCCTTTACTTGTGAAGCGTACACTAGCTTTGGTACAACCGCAATTAACTTTTTCATTATTTTTTATTAAATTTGATAATAACTGTGAACTCAACGCCCGCTGAATTACATTTCTCAAAAAACTATATCCAATCACTTAAAAGTRTTTCAAATGGAATTAACGCAAAGTATAAAAAAATTCTCCAAAGAAAATTAATACTAATATTTGTGCTTGCAAAATCTGAAATAAATCCCCATTTAATATGCAATCACATTCGTGTAGCGCAACGCACAAAAGMGCAACACAATGTGGCATTTACATTACAGCTTATTTGCGCATTTGTCTGCGAATGCGAAGACAAATTTAAAATAAAGCATTTATTAATCTACTACAAACAAAGCGCGCTGTTGTTGTGCTGCTCCAACGCCGTGTGGCGCCTGAATTAGTTATTACAGTTGTTGGGCATTTGTTTTGTTGTCACAGGCGGCGCAGCGCTGGCGCTATTTGCACGCAAATTAAATGMGATTTCGGCGAACATTTTTCATTTCACTGGCGCTCAGCTGTGACTCGCCTCGTGCTTTCCTTTTGCGCGCTTATAAAATATGTTTTGGGTTAATGTTCCGCTTCGTAAACAAAATTTGTATGTGTTTGAAATCAAAACAAGTCGCTCCAGCAACAATTTACCCGCTTAAGCAGCGAGAATATTTCACATTTTATTTATTTTTTTTCGTTATAGCTCGTCGTTGGCTTTTTATGCTTTAATGAAAGTGACATCGAAACGACAGCCGAAGCTTCGAAGCTTTTCACCTTGAAACAGCGCGTCGTGCAACTGCTCGCCGCATACTTGTGGCCCGGATTGTGCCAATGCCTGTGTCAGCTGCTGCAACCGCACCGCCCCTGTGCGCTGCATTTGCCAGCAGCTTCACCTTTGCTCCATTAATATTTACCTTTCGTTTATTACTTTCATATTMTTTTCCAACTTTCACGGGTTTCCTCACTTAGTTTGAGATGTTTGCTTGTTTTTGTTGTTGTAGTTGTTGAATTTTCATAAGAAGTTGATGGACTAAGTAAAAAGTTCGCTTCATCCAATCTGCAGGTTTTCGGCACGTTGTAGGTGATGTGGGGCAGGGGTATGTTTGGGCCAGTGGAATTCGCTGCTTCGTTCGCTAAATCTCTGTAGATTTTAGTACCAATTCTTTAGCTGCTGTCATATGCGTTGTGCCACACACCCCGCACCGGAAAGTGACAGTGGCAAGTGTGCGCTCTGGCGACAGCTGACTGTTGTGCCGCTTCCTGTGTCTCTTGGCAACTTGAAGTTGGCTGCTGTTGCTGCTCTAACTTCTGCCTCTTCTTATCTCTTATCCTGCTGTATATGGAAGTTTCTGGGGCAAGCAAGCAGCTCCTTAGCCATCTTTTATGCGCTGTGCGCCATTTGTCTCAATAAGTTGTGTTCCGCCTTCTAATGTTCGTGCAAGCATTCTGCTTCATATCTCTTGTTGGTGTCTGCTTGGCAAGCTTTTTAAGTCAGCATTAAAGTTGTCAACTGTTTTAGTCATCGTGGAAACTAACTTTGCGCGCCACTTTCGTGCACACACACTTCACCCCTGCGAGAGGCTTTGCTTTATTTATGAGCGCACCTGATTTTTTCTTATTTTTCTTCCACTCCTATCTTCTTTCGATCTGCTTTATTTCCATTTTCTTAAACGCTCAAGTATTGTAGCAAGTGCTCCCACTTGGTTTATCAGCAAAGCCAAAGCCAAATAATGCTAGAATTGTAGCTATTGTAGAAATAAAAGAAGAAGAAGAGTGGGAGAGTGAGAGAGAGAAATGGCTGCAAAGCTGTTATAAACACCTGAAGTTATTATTTCATTGTCACCTGCTCGGGCACTGATTGCATTCGTGGCAAATGCTTGGCGCTAAATCAAGCTGTTTGCATATGGCTACACACATGTATACCATATACACATATGTATACATCGCATACATATGCATACATATGTATATGCATGCGTTTGTATTATGTTGGCTTATCCATCGCTGTGTCCTTGCGAGCACATCCTGCTCGAGCTGCGCTAAGCCATTGGCTATGTTGGCTTTTCACACACAAATTTTACACCAACACAYGCAAATGCACATATAATATTAAACACTTATATACATATATGAACACGGTTGTATAAATACTTATAATTCAGCAAATACTTGTGTCGCAGCACTGCTGCTGGTTTTTAAGATTTTCTTGCTGTGTCTTAAGATATTATTTTATATTTATTTAAACACCTTAAGCTGTTGTTCAAATCTAATTCGCCGCTGCATTTGCTATATTATTTTCTACAGCATTGTTGAAGTCAGCAGAAGAGTTAACTTGAAGCCTGCATCATGAAAACAGATTTGCCTGGTTAAATATGATATGCSTCTATTTCATACGAAGCAATGAAGTCTAGTGTGTTCTGTGGAAAGAAATGAAATTTTCAACTCTCACAGACAGTGAATCGTGAAAAGTATGTAACAGTAGAGTGAAATTAGTAGTTTTATATCAGAAATCCGTCTTTTGGGATTATACTGAACGACTTTGAATTAAAACGTATGCTTTCGTTACAAACTATAGCTACTGTGGCTCTACTCAGTTTGTATGCCAGCCAAATGTTGAAAAATCTGAAGCATTTCTTTGCAGATTTTACCGTCGTTTTGGACAATAATCCATGGCAAATTTCGTAATACCTTATCTTTATTTATTTATTTTTCTATACAAGACCTTGTATTCTATCGTTCAGTGGATAACCCGCGATTCCGAAAAATGAGCAGAATATTGAGAAGAGAAAGACGTATATAAAATTTCGGTTATGATATCTGAAAAACTGAGGAACTACTGCGCGTATATAGATTACTAAATAGCTTGTCAAGCTGATCATTTAAATAAACGTAAATTGCCTTTGTATTTCGGAATGTGAAAACAAAAACAAAATTTAATCATCGATGATCGGTTTATTGTTTTGCACAATAGTCTCAATGAAGAGCTATATAGTTTTGCAAGCGTTTGAAACAATCGTCGAAGATTTTTTGTCACTTTGGTTGAGATATATCAAAAAATGCATTCTAAGTGCATTAATCGCACCTTCAGGTGTCGGACAACGTTGACCTCTTGATTTATTTATTACGAATGGGACTAAAAAAGAGTCATTCGGTGCCAAGTCATAACTGTACGGTGGATCATTCAACAAATCAATGTTTTGAGTGCTAAAGAATGCAGTTGATTCAGGCGTTGTATAAGATATCGATTGTCGTGATGCGGGCAGATCCGTATTCGGCTGTTGGTTTTTTTAATGCTTGAAAGACAATTGGCAAACACATGATTGTATATCACTCAAAATTTACTGCTCCGCGTTGTAACAGTGTCATGGTTGCGAAATGTCCTGCTTTTCCACAAAACAAGCAACCATTTGTTGGAAGTGTTTCGTGAGCATACAACTTTTGTCGGATTCGGCTTACCTTGAAACTCCCATACAGTCGACTGGTGTTTACTTTCGGGCGCATACGCGTAAATCCACGATTGGTCACCTCTCACGATGTCATAGACATGTTCGAAGCACCACCATATTTTGTTAACATTTTTCTCGACTAAACGATCGGTGCCTTGATAAATTGTGTAAGAACAAATGTTTTTACAGCCAAATGTTCATGCAATTGTGGCATGCTTTCAGTACTCCCAATAGTCACACTAATGCCTATAATACTCCTCTCAATCGTACGATAGGTCATGTGAGGATGATGCAATATCAAATATTGACGTACTGGTATCAAAAAATACTGTTAGAGCGCAAAATAGAAGCATTTTAAATATCTATGGATCGCATTTTTCCTTAGAAAAGTATTTTCTATGTGAAACTTATTTAATAGTCATATATTAAATTACTCATACGTGATTTAATGRAGCAATTCCACTCACATACACATACGGAAAAATTAAAGCTGCCACATGCATATACAAAATACACAAAATAAGAGCAATAAAAATGCTTGAATACTCCATCGAAAGTRAGCCGATAATTAATTATTGCTTGCATAGGCATATGAATTCAATTTGTTTACTCATTTAAGTGGGGGAGTGTTAAATTTAAGGACCACAGCAACCCAACCACAAGCACGCCACTCAATTCAACCAACCAGTTGAGTTTCGAAACAAAAGTAAAACAAAAGAAATAAATAAAATTAAAACAGCAAACTTAAAAACTACAACACGCAGCAGAAATGAAAGAGCAGCGCACACTTTGTATATAAGCCGCCTAGGAGTGTGACTGTAKGCGCATGTGTGTGTGTGCGTGTGTGTGTTTAAGAGAGTGTGATCTATTGAAATACGCGTATGCAAAAGAAAGATAAGAAAAGCCACTAACACACTTAAATAAATGCGCACACGTACAAGTATATGTCTACCCACATTAATATATACAGAAATGTGGAGGCAAGGTAACCGCAAGATACACCGTTAAACAAGTAAATAAATGAATAAACGAAGAATACAATGCGCATATARACAAATTGAAAATGAAAACCAGCAAGTTTGGCATGATGAAGGAGCCACAGCCGAAGAAGAAGTAGATAGATAGCGGCAGATGAGGGCACGTAGAGTTGTTGYTGTTGGTAGTGCATACAGCTGCGTGATATAAACAAATGGCGTATGGACGCGTATTGCCTTAAATGCCAGCAATTGAATACGACTTTCTTTATTGSTTTTATTTCTTGCTACCGCAATAAAGCAGCTGGTGCCGTTACACAGCAACAACAGCAAAAAACGTACATACAAAAACACACATTTATATGTATGTACATATATATACATATATGTATGTATATGTACAAGCGCGCATTGGAATTGCCTACTTCAGCAACGGTTTTCAAACAAACGCCGCCATTGTCTTGGTGTTATGGTTGGCTAGTTGCGGCTGCTCTGCTGTTGTTGCGCTCACCACACCTTCTACCAATACCACAGCAATCACCATTCATGCTTCATAAGTTCCAATGAGTGCTTTAAGTGGCGCTCGGTAGCATCCCATTTCCATGCCAATGCATCGGGGCGTTGTTAGGCAGAGATAGCGTCGGTGGCGGCTGTTGGTGGTGGAGCGGCAAAGCCATAAAACAAATGATGCAAATTCATTTTCTTACCTGTGCCCAGTCGGTGGCGCTTGAGTTAGCATCTTTCACCCTCCCTTTAGAGAGTTGGCCAAAATGCGAGGCACTTCAGTTGCGCGAATGTCTGTCTATGTAAGCAGAAAATTTTTACTTAGCTGGCAGCTTTGTTTCATTTTTTTTTTTTGCGTATTTTGGGTGGCACATATACACACATACATCTGCAACAGGCACATATACATATCTACCGGCGCATATATATCTACAACCAACATTCTCTAAACGCTTTCTAGCATGAGTCTGCACTTTCCTTTAACGCTTTTGTTGCTAGTGTACATGCGTTGGTGGCTGCTTTTGTATTTGAAAGTTAAGAATACGTGAAAGCAGAAATTTAATGCTTGAAAAATTCGCATAAATGGATTTACGAGATTTAATTTTTTGTAAAAGCCACTACCACCGCCAGCGTTTGCCCCCGCATACTATACAGCTGCGTTCGCTGAAATTGTGGTGGAGGTTTTGGTTGATGATTTTGAAATGTTCATTCATTTATTTACACAAGCAATCAAACTTGCAGAAAAAGTGAAGAAGAAGCACGAAAATTACTGCACACTTTTATTAAAATTATACTATTATTAAAATTTTATATATCTTTTTGTGTATATATTTCAATACGTGTTTTTAATATTTATTTATTTTTTGCTACGAAAATAACAATAAAAAACACTTTGGAAAAAAGTGCATACTTTGAGGCTGAAAATTTTTTTTAAACGTTTTGGAAATAAGTTCATGCATACATTATTTTAAATAGAATCTTAGTTTTGTTTAACATTTCAATTTTCATTTATTTTTTTAGCCATATTKTGTGAATTTTTGTTTGAGTTTAGCAGGCTTTCGTCCTGATATCTGTTTAAAATGATTTGGAAATGTATTATTTGAAATTTAAATGTATTTTTTTTATAAATATTTCCACTTCCAATATTTCCGTATTTTGAAAATACACATATTTTGTTCAGAAATTCCAACAAAAAACTGAAAAAAGATTTGGYATACTTTTAGGCGGATAATTTGTATATATTTATCATGTTTCGACACAAATTTTTATAATACACTAAATTCTTCCCGAATTCCAATAAACAAATTTGCAAAAATTTAGCATAATTTTAGGCAGATAATTTCTTTACACATCGTTTACAACACATTATATTAAATTTAAATTTGTTATTGTTTATTATTTCGGTACGTATAATTATTAACAGAAGTGATACTTTCTACCAAAAATTTAAAATAAAAATTTATGAGAAATTATTTTTTGACTGAAAATTTTAACACGGTTAAAGCATATAATTTCACATACAAACTATTTTTTCTTAAATTAATTCGATATGTTTTCTGGAAAGACATTTACTTTTTGTAAAATTGCTGCCAAAATATTTTTAAAAAAACTTTAGCATACTTTCAGGTAGATATTTTTCAAAAAGTCTTTAAAATATATTATTTTAAATTTCCATGAATTTTTTATTTTGGTCATGCGTTAAATTTATATATGTCTAACTTAATTCCAAGCAAAAAATTATGAAAGAAAATTTAGGATACTTTAAGGCCCATAATTTTTGTGAGAATGTTTTAAATACTTTTCCACAATTTCGGTTCCCCTTTCGCTGGAGAAGTGTGAAAAAATTATTACTTTTAAAGAAAGAATTCCTAAAGCAAATATAAACTATTTATTGCATACTTTTAGGCCAATAATATGCAATTTATGAATTTCTTATTATTATGAGGCTTTGGATTTTGGTTTTATTAATGTGCCTAGTCTTATGCCAATAAAATTCAATAAGTTTCGATATCAAATTCAGAAATTACAAATTGTTTGAAAGAAAAACCGTTATATATTATTGAGCCTCTTACGAAAATTAGCTAAACTGCATAAGTAACACATTTATGTAAAAAAAAAATGGGTTTTTGCATCCCATAATCATTTACAGACTCACATTTTCAACTTTGCTTTTAACCAAGCAGATAAAATTGCCCCAAAACCAAAGGATCCCCCTGCTCTGCACTTCCAATCATCCTTTATTTCCATTTTGCCCCATTCGCCACTAACTTAATACACTTTCTTGTCGGCCATCAGCCACGCGTAACCACTTCACCTGCCAGCCAACCGCTCACCGAAACCATTATACGCTTGGATAATCGGTTTAATGGCGACCTCTAACGTCGGCCACTTAGCTTTTTTCAACACTTGCTGACAGCTGGGAAGTGTCCGGCCAGTTTTTTTCGACTCTTCGCGTATATAATCGCTTGCTTTGTTCTCTTTTTATTAATTTTTTTTTTTTTTTTGGGTGTATGCAAATGTGAAGTAAAATGTAAATCTGGAGTGCTTGAATGCGGAAGCACAGATAAATATTTTGAAACGTTAGCCGACAGCTCCAAGTGTGCCTATTATTTATGATGTTGTAATGGACAATTCCTGATTGCGCTCTTGTATTTATTAAGATAAATGAGCAGGCGATTTTTTTGCATTTGCTTAAGTGACGAAGGGGAACAGGTGGAGGAGGAAATTATAAAATCGGTTTGAAARTCAAAAACTCTTATCAGTAAAGTCAAGATGCGTTATTTTTGAAAGAGGTTAGTGTTACATCAGCAATKTATAGTCTTAAATATACATATGTATATATTAAAACAGGTTAAACGCACTTTCATAGTTTTCGTCTTGCTCTTGGTCATTTGGCTTTCAGCACTTTCATTGCTTATTCAGCTAAGAAAACGATAGCTAAATAAAGCGCTGAATGTGACAGTACTTGCTGAATGATGCAGAAGCTTAAACACCTGTTATTGAGACCCGACTTAAGAAAGAAATGCTAAAAATAATTGAAAATACTTTATAAAGATTTATAGACACACTCTGGTTTTGCTCATTCAACTTTCATCACTAATTCGGCTAAAGAAAATGATAGCTGAATAAAGTGCTGAGTACCAATTTTAAGCTACTTAGATGAAATGAATATATAATATAAATAAAAATGGTTGCTGAATGATAAAGAAGCTTATTCAGCTAACAAAAATGATAGGTGAATAAAGCAATGAATGCCTATTTCATACTATTCAACTTAAATAAATTAATAATATGTATTAAAACACTTGCTGAATGATAAAGAACTTTAAACACCTGTTCTAAACTTCAGAAAAATGGTCTAATAATTGCAAACAGTTTCTAGAGATATTCGAGGAGCAAAATATTATTATTAGTAATATAAGAATCTCATTAAAGGTAATGATGGTATAACATTAGAGAGACCATATGGCAATACTTGTCATGATTGATATGGCTTTGTTTTCAAAAGACAAGTACTTGGTTACTCTCCTTGTCAAGTATGGGATTTTTTCTGAACCTCCAGCAAACTGTAATAATTGTAAGCATTTTAAAGTCTTTTGCTCTAAATATTCACTGTAATAAAGGCTCGTAATGGATTTTGAAACTGACTGAAAGGCATTAAATTCTTTATTCCGAACCTTTCCTTTCTACATACAATTTAATTGATTTCACTTTATATATGTATTTAGACAACTTTGCTATAGCCTGATCTATATTATTTTTCAAAGCCCACATTTCAATTTTCAATAGTCCAAGCAATTATTTTACCTTCGTTTAAACTTTTTCCTCTCATATTGAAGTATGCTTGCCACATTTTGTAGCCTCACGAACTTAAACAAAATGCATTTATGGTAATATTTTATCAAACTAGTCTTCTAAATGCTATTTATGCACAAATATAGACACTTAACGCTTTACAGACATATTTAAATTCGCATAAKAGTCTTTAAGTAGAAAAATATTGTCTGCAAATATAATTTGGCATGAAGCAACCACAGSATTAAAATTATTACTGAAGAAGATGAAATACATGGGTGTAGCAAAGCTAAACAAGCCAAMACACAAGTTTGACATAGAAATGCATAATTTCAACATAATTTACTGCAGATTTGCATTTTCAAGCATCCACACACACACGCGCACACACACAAACGCTCTAGTGCCTTCGAAAGTGCATACTTTCTAGCAAGAAATTCATTGTAATCATTGYAACCATCAAAGTCGGTCAAGTAGATACGAAGCATAAGATAGGCGACACATGATTTTGTAATCATTACATTTTATGCATGTGTATGTGTGTCGGTATGCGTGAAAGTATAGAACTCACCGAAGAAGCGTGCATGTGCGAGGATCTTGCTTTACTTTTGAGTTAGATAATTTAGGCCAACGGCAAGTAAGTAGGCCTAACGGCATATGTTATGTGACTTAAATGTTGCACAATATGTCTACGCTATGCCACTTCAAAGCTTGCATACACCAGCACACATACAAACAAAATGAGGCACCAATGTGTGTGCGAAATCAAAGCAGTGAGCCGAGTTTACGCATTGGTCAGAAGCATATGCTGTAATATGCTTGTTGAAGTGTAGCTATTGCTAGGAGCAGCTTACTCCACACAAGCATGCAGTACTGCTAATCACACTTGCAACTCAACTGAATACTCAACACACTGTTGCAGCAAGTTGTAGTTGCTGTTGCGTGAAAGTCTTTGTCGCTTGTCATAAATAAATGCGACTGTATCAATCTAACGGCACATGAGTACACAAATGTATGTACATATACATATACATATATTACTTATATATATACTAATTATAACCACTTCACAACAGTATTTTCCGCCGTATAAGCAGATGTGTAACGACATGGCGTATACGTAACATATTATTATGCGGATATGGCAAAATTACTTATATATATTTTTATGTAGTTGTATCGTTATAGGGCTAGTGCGTGTCCGACATTTGTTGGCAACCATTCGTATACACATTTGCAGGAACATTTAGCTTGACATGATAATAATTACAATTATATAAAGTGTGGCAGGCACAAGTTGCAGCAATAAAAGCAATACAAATTCAGTTGAGAGTGGGGGTGTTTCACATTCGGGGATATTATTTGAACATATATTGCAGTTGAGATTATATATTTACCGCTATATATATATATACATATATATTTACTGTCACACAAGAAGAACTCTTTAGTTGGTCAGCAGATTGGTCTGCTTTCGTGCTAATAATCAAGATACAGGAAAATGAGCTTTGTCCTGTGTACACTAACGGAAATTCTTACATTTCTTAGTGCATACAAATGATAGAAATTTACGGTTAATGTGGCATTTATTTCAAAAACTTTCATATACAAGTGTATTTATGTATATATACATGGTAATATATTCATTTAAACAAATAKGCTTTGTATAAAAAGCCAGCTATGTGTTTTGCAGCACGTGTCAAATTACTAACATAATTAGTGGTATTTTACAAATGRAATTTTCTGTGACATTTGTTGAAATGAGAACGTTAGTAATTGATCCAACTTAAATGATGAATTGTTATTGATTTTGATAAGCACCCTGACTACTACCTTTATTTAGTAATGAATATTAGTTTTGATATCAGGAACTTTAAACGGAGTTTTAAGATTTGGTTGCKCCTGAAAGTATACTATATATGGTACAAAATATCCGGTGGCACTTCCATGTATCGAAAAGTATAGCTGTCAAACGATTTTGTAACGTCGAAACCTCTCTTTTRCAGTTAAGCCACAACTGCCGTTGTTGGTGTAAGAACTATGTCGATAATAATATACAGAATCATTTTATATGCAGAGAAAAATAGTTTTGCGTATTACACTGTGGAAAATTTTTTGGATTATTGTCTGGGGTGGTGAGAAAATGATGATGGTGATGGTACTAGGGTTTGGCGTTCGTACACAGTTTTTTATGAGCTTTTAAATTTTTTCCTTATCTTAATGTTTTTGCGACAGAAACATCGTAGATGTTAGAACGATGGCCACGGTTCTTTTGCTCGAGACTTTTTTTTTAAATGAGCCAAAAGCCAACGTTAACGTCACTGATGAGCACTACAAACATTTATTGGCGACGTTTTGGTTGCCCACTTTCAAATTTTTGCTCAATTTCTCGATTCATCTCTGAATGTGATTGAATCATAACTTCTATATCAGCAAAAAAAAAAAACGCCCTATTTTTAATAACACATATTTACTAGCCTTGATTGGCACATTTATTCTGCGAAAGTGTTTTTGATATTTTTTTTAAAAACTATATGTAATACTTGTTTTATTCAAAATATTCCCTAGCTAACAACGTTTGTATATAAAATAACCAAATAGGTCAGTTGCTTTGGGAAAACAAATTGACTGGGTTGTAAACGTGGTCAAAAAGTCACCTCCCCAATTTATGTGCGTGCCAGGAGGGCAACAAAAATAGTTAAAAGGGAGACCAAARGATATCTAAATTACATATCCGATATTCAGAGACAACAACAAGAAACATTTTTGGCTTCGATTTTGTATTTAAATGAATATTAAAAATATTTTTTAATCATATTGTTTTAATCTTAATTTTTTTGGGTTCCTTATGATAATTCAAAAGCACAAAAATAGCATATGAGGTTTGAAATTGCATATGATTTTCGTCATTAAACAAGCCAACGACCTTTCTTCCTTCTTTCCTTTGTCGAAAACGTAACTTAAGAAAATGTTTATAGATTGGAACCAAGTCAAAGATATTAATCAGTCTGCTGAAGCGATGCAAAATTTGTGAATACTTCATATGAAGCGATCAGATCTTTGTAGCCGCCATAAATTGAAAAGTTACTGATTTAAGCAGGAAATGAAAAGAGTTAGGCTAGATTAGTCTTTTAAGCTTATGAGCCACGCATAGCAAGTTTTGGTCGTTAGCGATATCAGATAGAGTGCCGCCACATAGTCACTGAAGACTAGTTATCCCTAAGGGTGCCAGCGATGGAAGCGAATTTTAACATGCTTTCACGTAAGCCTCATAATGCCTCATATTGTAAGCCCACAAATCCTTAAAACATTGCCTTGCAAATGTGAGGCAAGTGCTTAAGAGATGATTTATTGTTTTGCTGGTGCCTTCGTCTTGACGTTAGCTGCGGTTTTCTTAAATTATCAACAAAAATTCAAGGAGACCTTCATAGTCTCTTCTATCCAACCCCAGGAAGTTTTTGTTCATCTACCGCTTTAAAATTTCTTTGGCAGTTTTGTACCCTAATATATCACTCGAACGCTTTTTGAACTTCTTATTATGCTACTGTCCAGATTATCGTATAGGCAATGCTTTCAATGTCGGTCGGTTTCTAGATGACAGCTCTACACCACTCTTGGTAATCTCAATAAAAATTCTCAAAGATCCTTCAACTAGTCGGTGGTTTTCTACATGCCTAAGGGACATTGCTACGAAACTGTCCGCATACATCTGGCAGAAGAGGGAACATCAACAACATTTACATTTTTTTTTATAAAGATATGCCTTTCAACAGCTGATATTTCATTTATTACTTCATTCATCCTAAATGTTCTAGCAACAAACTCGCTTACAATATATTCGAATAAATAAAAATTGACTTCACCAAAAATCAGCATTACTATTTCAAATTCAAGAAAAGCTTGCATTTATACTACTGGCACTTTTATTGGCAAGTGTGACTATAAGTGCTCACACAGCCAGTTAAGGCCGCGTGTGCATGTGTTTCTACAAAAATTATTTTAATATTCATTCTTCTGCGCTGTCAGTCAGACTGTCTTCGGCCATTGATCATCTTTTTACTTGCTATCATTTATGCATTTCTTCGCACACTTGACATTTTTCCACCATTTCTAATATCGAGAGACTGTCGTGTCGCTCCGCAATCACCAACTCACATATTTTATTCATCTTACAGCTTGTGCTTGAGCACTTTAAGTGCTTGACCTTTTCTACCCGAGACGTGGTGGCTGTACAGCTGTCGCTAACGTCACACGGCGTGTGACACTAAAGCAATACCAATTTTGGAGTAGTCAGGACACTTTAGCATCAATCAAATTTCATGTACTCTGCATATAAATAACTCATTTTTGATTTCCACCAGTCACATATTTTTTTCTTGCTCTTCTTTTTGTGTTAGAAAAATATGTAATGAATTATATAGTATGTACTATATACAATATATATATAATTTTTATACGTTTAACTGCTTGGCTTGACCTTCGCCTTAGTGGCTTGCTAGGATAGCGCTTGATACTGGCTGTGACTGCTTGTGCGCCGTAAAGTGTGCTTCAAATTTTCCATTACTTTACTACTTGTTTGAGTCGGCAATCAGTGTGAGAAAATCATTTGTCATTTCCATGTAGGACCATTCTATGAGGTTGCGAAGAATTAAAGTGCGAAAGAAAATGAGGAATTTATTTCAACTCGGTGGAGTAAAATAATATTATTGGTTTAAAGTCTGCGCAAAGAAGGCCTCAACGCTGAATTAAAATAGGAAGATCAGGAAAGACTAAAGCCATAATATTGAAGATTAGAGATTTAAAAGTAAAGACTAAATACTTAGTTTTGAATTTTAAAAGTTAAGTATTAAATATTAAATATTAAAAGTAAACTCTGAAAGACTAAAGGTTAAAAATTAAAAAATATACATTTAAAATGAACGATTAAATATTATTGATAAAAGATTTAGGATTAAAGATTGAGTATTTAAGATTAAAATTAATGATAAAATATTAAATAATAAATGCTAAAGATTAATGGTTAAAAGGTAAAGATTATTTATATAAGAGAAAGACTAAACATTAATGACTAGAGATTAATGATAAATAATTAGAGATCAAAGATTAAATATTAAAGATTAAATATGAAAATAAAAAATTGCCAAAAAAAAATTAAGAATAGAGATTGAATATTACAAATTATGTGTTAGAGATTAAAAGGAATATTTTAGGCTAAGGATTAAAGATTGAATTTGAAAAAAACAGATTGAAGGTAAAATATTAATAATCAAAAATTAAAGATTATCGACTGAAAACTAACAATAAATATTAGAAATAAAATGTTTAAGAATTTAAGTTAAGAATTAAAGGTTACACATTTAGGATTCTTCTTGATCTTCATTTGGGATTAACGATTAAATATTAATGATTAAAAATTAATAATTAGATATTATAAGTTAAGTATCTGGGACTAGATATTAATTGAAATGGAAGAAAATGATTGTTGAACATTGAAGAATGAAAGTTAAAGGTTACATATTAAAGATTAAAATTAATAGCTAGAGATCAAATAGTAAATATTAATTTTATAAGATTTAGTACTACTACTAAAGATCAAAAATTAAATACTTAAGATTAAGGATTAAAGATTGAACTAAAGATAATAAGTCAAAAACTAAATATTAAGCATTAAAGTTTAAAGATTAAAGGCTAAATATTAAAGGGGTAAAAAAATTCATAATTAAAATTAACGCATAAATACCAAAGACCCTAGACTCAAAACCAAACACTATGTAAGAAAGATTAAAAGCTTAAGGCTAAAGATTGAAGATTAAGAACTTAAAATATAATAAAAACTTAAGGCTTAGGACAAGTTTAAAATTAAAGACTAATGGCTGAACGCACAACTACAAACTACGACTAACGACTAAAGACACCAGAATTTAAAAATATTGCAACTAAACGCTAGCAGTAAAATCTAATGATGAAAAACTAAAGATGAAAGTCCTAAGCAGAATGAAATTAAGAAAAGTTTTTGAAAACAGAAAAAGAAAACACAAATAGAGAATAAAAAATGTATACAAAACTGACGCATCAAATCTTGAAGAACCGGGAAGTAAGGATTTTGAAAGACGTCTAAGTCAATTCAAGATTTTTAAGTGAAAAATCAGATCTAATGACTTGTCATCATATATATTAGTACTTTAGTTTTCCGCGATATCGTTAATAAGGCTACTACTTTAAATTCAGCCAAAAATAATTTTCGTTATTTGAAGATTACGTTTCTTTATTTCATCAAAAGCCACCACGGCAGATTGGAGCACTTGCGTATTAAATTGCTATTCAAATTTTACACGCTGCTTCTATTATGAACTCTCCACAGCGGTTTCGACTTGCCGGCAACTTTCTCGGTGTGTAGATATTATCTCGTTGGTGTGATACATAAAAATCAACATTTGGTTTTATCTGAAAATTTCCACAAATGTGCGACGCCATTTGCACCAAGCGATACAAGACACACACACACACATGCGCGTTGACAGGCACGCACAGATCGAGTCACTGCTTCGGCTTAGAGCGTTTTGCAGCTTATAGAATTTAATTGCCCATAAAAATTGAGTAGCGCCACATCCGCCGGGCGTGTTTTCGAAGGCGTCAGTGTTCACCGATTTGCCGATGAAGTGGCAAAGCAGGCAAGTAGCGTGGCAAGTGGCAAGCAGAAATGGCAAATGTGTCCGGGATATGGTCGTAAATTTTTGTGCGACACATTTTACGCTTCGTAATGTTGACACAAACCGCATTCAGAGTGGATGAGAGAGTGTTGGTGCGTGCGTGTGTGTGTTTTAGTATATACGGTATGTGGTGAAGTTGGTGGGACAACGAGTATCGGAAGTGTTAGTTAATTTTTTTCAACCTCGCAGAGTTAATGAAATGGTTTAAAGTTGGGGAATATTGTTGTTGGTATATACTTAGAAGTATTCTAATTTGGAGCTATAGGCTGGGCTAGATGCAAGTTAGTTGCCACCTTTGACTAACCGAAAGGCAGCTCGAATTTAAATTTATTTATATTTATATTAACATGAAATTTGACCTTTATTCGAGCAAACTATAAGTGGATACTGATTTATAGTTCATTGTAAATGTGCGAAAATGTATGAAATTCAGTAAAAGAAACTCCTAAAATAGGCTCAGCATTATAAATAAGTTGAAAGAAATGTGAAGAAATATGCAAAATAATTTACCCATATTGACATATTCCACAAGCAAACGCTGGTTGAAAGCACACATGAAAACCCACTATTTCAGTTCAGTCAAACATATTTACTCGCTTTTTTCTTGCATAAATTTTAGATGAAATTTTGTTTGCCAAACGCAATCTCTACASGAAAAAGAAAAAAGATCTAGAAATTGAGGAGGGACACAGCTCGACAGTCAAATAACATTTGAGTCGGGTTACGCGGCCTGTCAAATAACGTATGCAGCAGGCGAGTCAAGCCGACAGCCAGCGAGCAGTCAGCATATGTTAACGCATCGTTGACAGACAATAATGACGTTAAAATGCACAGCATTTTCATTTTCCATACAGCTAGCTGGCTAACTGCTTCGCATAATGCGCATTTTTATGTGTACATGTGTGTGTGTGAGCATTTATGTGAGCCTGACCCTGAGTTTATTTGAATTTTTGAATATAGGCTTCATTTGGCGCTTGGAATTTACATTTCTAGGTCGTCCTTTACGTCAATGCTGACAGTAATATTTTCATTTTTGCCAATTTTGGGTATTTCTCGTTTTTTATTTGGACTTTTTTYGTGTAATTTAATATGTAGTATTGTTGTTGGAAGCATAGTGAAGCAATTTTTTTCTCTTATTAAAATTATTTGAAGCACTTTACTATAATAGGTAGAGAGTTTGCAACGAAATTGTGTAGCGCAACAAAATACTGTCACGCTCAGAGTATAATATTCTGTTCACAGTGTCTGAAACTAGTTTTAATATTAATTTTTTATTTTAATATTAATCGAGTGATATTATTACGAGGCTTAAGCCAAAACTAATTTGTAGAGCTGAAACCGTAATTTAAAAAATTTAAAAATATTATAAAAAAAAAATATTATTTTATGCTTCTAAACAGGATTRTGTTAAAAACCACTTGCGATTCTTTTTTGTGGAGTTGCCACTTATTTGCAAATTTTAAAACACTCAGGTTTGTAAACTTAACGAATCATTAGGATAGCGTTGTGTCAAAGTTTGTGTACCACCTATTTTACTAATTCTAATATTCATAGAACTTGAATTCAATAAAACATCAAAGTGCTTGAGATTACATCCAGTTTAAATATTTTTTTTTTGTGGTGTTGCCAAACATTTCGTTATTTATTAAAATGACGAAATAAATAAAAAATTGCAATATGAGCATAATTTTTAGATATATTTATGTACGAGTTAGTTTTTAWCAGGGTTGCCACCTACTTGAATAAYTTAAATAATTAATATTTCRTACAAAGAGCTGCYAGCTGTATAAATTTTTWATAAAYTTTAYTTGAWTAATACARTAACAATTRAAAATAAATATGTTTTACATCAYTCACAATTGAACAWATTTTTGAAGTGTTGCCAGACGTTTCCATTTAGTAATTTGTTAAAATAATAAAATGAAAAAATATTACATAATGAGTATAAGTTAAGTAAATATTTCTGTGTCAATTTTGATAAGGGTTGCCACCTATTTACACAAATGCAATTTTTAATAACTGCTACAAATAAAAGGGTGGTCTATAATCGGTATTACCGCCCATTAAAAATGAGGACTGCGAAGTTTATTAAAAAATTTATTTGTGAAAATCTGAGTCTTTCTCTTCTTGAATGGTTTTGAGACTTTCAAAAGTGATAAAAATTTATATTTTATTTATAAAACAAGTAAGCAAACCAAATTAAGCTGTGAAACGTAATTTTTTTCTTTTTTTCATCTCTCTTTTTCTATGAAAAATCTATTCAACAGTTGTCTATAATTCATATTCACGCATATAAAGTTATCAAATTGTCGCCTAGTACCCTATTTCTATAATATTATATATTTGAAAGGTTAATATATATATAATATTAACTCATGCACATAACGAAATATGCAAAAAATGTGAAAAAGCAGCCCCACAATTTTGACTCTTCATAAGTGTCCTACACATTTAAAAACAATCACGCTTTGTACGCACGTTTAAATGCAAGTGGCATATTTTTCAAGCTGTTTGTTCGTTCTGTGCCAGCACACACGATTTAGCTCGCCGCTGCTGGCGCTCTGACAAGCGAAACAGCCTTTTCGCCYTCACATACTGCTTCGATATTCTTTCTTGTATAAATTAAGTGGTATGCGGATGCTTGTGTATGACTCGTGTGTATAAATGTGTGAGTGAAAAAAGAATTTTAGCTTTTTTCGCTCGAATAGAATCTCGTAATAGAAATGAAATACAAATAGAAAAGGCGTAAGAAAAAGTGCGAGAAGAAATAAAGAAAGCCAACAAATATTCTTTTTATATAGAATCTCGCATGAAAAGGAAGGAAAAAATAAAATAAAAGGCCAGAATCGTTTGTTATGCTTATGCGTATGCTGTAGCCTCACATATGTATAGATATATATGCATACATGCTGCTAATGCTAATACGATTTAAGTGAATTTGTTGAAGTGGGATTTAGTGGGGCAGGATAATTGAATGTTAAGCTTGACAGCTAAAGTGTGAATTTTTGCTTTGACAGACGTGTATAGAAATGTAATATATTTAAAGGTAGCGTCAATCTTATTTTRCTCTTCTCCACATATGTATTTGTGCTATTTATTTAGGTATTCAAAATTGTGAATAATGTATGCATGTTTAAGGTATAGCTAAATGTTACGTATACGCCATGTATTCAGTTTTAATATATGTACATATGTATAATATTTTATTCAGATGCGAAACAAGTATTTATAGGATAAAGGAGTGACTTTATAGCATACGAAGGCACATTACTGACTCAGTTTTTAACGCTTAAAAATAAAATGAAATTTAATTTATATGAAATTTTTTTCGGCTATACGAGAAATATTAGTTTTAAATAAACGTAGGCCGTATTATAAACATTTTAATTAATAATTTAATTCGATTMATGATAATGTTGTCTAAAGTTAAACTTTCTTGAAATCCTTTTGTCTACACAAGAGCTACAAAAATATAATCTGCTACTTAGACCTCCCTCATTACTTAGAAGAAAACAATAACGCTACTCAACTAATCTAAARCAAATAATTGCAAGTGGTTTGCTATGAGGTCTGTGGGGTATTTGAGGTTYCCTGAATACAAATTTGAACTCAAAAACTTTCCATCACCCACAGCTATTGTCATTTTATTAAATGGTGGTGGCTTGACCCCACCAGAGCTTAACTACAAAACAAAAAATCACTCATGTTAAGAAATTTTTCATGATCGCTTCCAGCAACCCAAACATGGCAAGAAACAGCCCTAACATCACCGTCGCAAAATGAATGTAAATTAGTGTAATAGTTGGAAAAATCTTTATAGGAACACAACTATTCTATGGCAGTTTACACGACAGTTAAGTGTTATAGTGGTCCGATGTGAACAATATATTCGAGGATTATAGCGATGCCTGAAATAATAATCTGTGWCAAGTTTCGAYACAATAACTTGTAAAATAAAAAAAGTTTTCCATAAAAAGGCTTGAGTTGAATCGGTCAGTTTATGTGACAGCTATGTTTTACAGTTCTTCGATCTAAACGATTCTTTCACAGATTAAAGCTATGTCTTCAGCAGTAAGCTATGGTGAATATTTGTGACGACAGCTTGACAAA
>NW_017534664.1:919132-923834 GCF_001853355.1 Bactrocera latifrons
ATAAATAACAAATACTGGGTCTTAACGAAACACTGCAATTTCGAAGAAAAAATTGGAGAAAAGCCGAACGTTTTTTATTTTAAAAACTGTCGCAAGCAAATCTAGGTCATACATATAAAACAATATACCATAAGTCCACCTATAATAAAAAAGAATTGATAATCTCCAGCTGTGATTAAGAACTTTTCAAACGAAATAATTCCATGGTTTCATTGTTTCTCCTCTGATTACAATCTACAGTTTTCCGAATGTACCATTTCTGTTTCATTGTTTCTCTTCGGATTACGATCTACAGTTTTCCGAATGTACCACACGCGATTTGTTGAATCCTATGCCTGAGAAGGTTAATCTAGTAGTTAGCAAAGTTTCTAATACCAATAAAAATGGCGAAACTACAATACATTAATTGAACAACGAATTGTTAACGTATCTTATATTCTCTTTGAATCTAATGAGAAATTCTTGTGCGCAAACATCGAGAGACAATTTTCGCTGAAAAAAAATCGTTGAGCCAGAGCAATAATTTAAAGGATCGATTAGACTTAATACTGTAATGTTATAAGCATTTTGTTTTTACTTTCTATTTAGGAAAATAATTAAATAATTTATAAAAAAAATTTAATATATTGAACATGTGTGGTGTCAAACCATTTGCCAAGACTGACCCAGCAGCAGCCGCTTAGTTTCAAATTATCAGTATAAACACTATTTATATCGAATTGTTTAGTTGAAATACATACATGCTACATAAAGCCTCARAGATGGAAATAAGCCCTTTGTTGCCTTATTACAAGAATAAATTTTCAAAGTTAGGCACTGAGGGCTCTAGCTTGGTCCAATCCTTTAAACAGTCTGTTGGCAATCTATGTACTGTACACATAGAAAGTCCATTAAGCCATATAAAACATATATTGGGTGAAAAATAAGAAAATCATCTACTTGATATTTGACTTTCTGAATACATCAATGCTAACATCGTGCGTACTAATAATATAATTTTTTGTTTAATAAAATTGCGGAATCCTATCTAAAATTTGTAAATTAATTTTGTTATAAAATTTTTTCTATTTTCGGTAAGAACGTRAATGTTGCTAATTTCTACAAAAAACCATAAAAATACCAAAATTTAAAAACAAACCGCTTCTCGTAACTAAAAGACGGATTTCAGCAATATTTTCTATCAATAATAGCATTCAATATCAATACGCCATACGCTCTTTTAACTACAYATTTACTGTAAACATAAATGCAACTTTAATTTACATAACAGTTTGTAAAAATAATTCTTACTTTTTTCCGCCATAAATATTTAATCAAATTTAAATGTTGCTACGGCTTAAGCTTTTCATATTTTAGTCAATAATACATTACATAAACACGGAAAAAATTTTGTGCACAGCTTTTTATGCCAAATAATTATTATGTTTTSACTGCAATAACTAAAATCTCTCGAGCCTTGACGCTGTTTGTGTACAAAAACGCGCCGCCGACCTGCCGCCAGCTTGTATAAATTGCGGTCGCTCAAAGCGAAGCGATAGCGAGTGTGAGAGAGGGAAAGGACGAGCAAAAGAACCGCGTATAATTTAGCTATTATRTGGTACACATACAACTACACTATACACACAATAGCGTTTTTCCATTAAGCATTAAAATTTTGTTTTATTAACTTCCTTTCTGTGCTGCTGCCTTTATGTCCGTCAACATTTCCATTTGTATGCTTGTTAGTAATTTGGACTTTGTTTGCTTTTTATTAGCCGGSGTTAGTGGCGCTGCATCCTGCTGCCTGCTACCCGCTGCCTGCTGTGTATGCGATGACAKTTTGGCCAGTTGGCAACTAATTTGCATAAGGGTCAATATTTAAATAGGCAAATTGGCTGACTTTGGCATTACTGCTATGTGCCGTTACAGTTGGCATTGTCAACTCTACTAATGTTTATACGTATGTATGTATTTCGATATAAATAGAGTTTGACTTTTTGGCGCGCTACGCAGAGTTGGCACGGCAATGAACCGACAAATTGTTTTGCAAATATTGAAGCDTCGCTTAAATCAAAATGTTTAGCATATTTTTCCAATATTATCCACTAAAAAGACGAAAGCTAAAGGTGACCGATTCGAACAGTCATCTTTGTTAAAACATTTAAACGGGTCTTTTTCGAAGCTGTATTTTCAGAACGGCTGTACTTCTAGAGCATATCACATATTAGTTTGAAAGCTTAACTCTTGTTCCRTAGTCAAATTTTCTGAAATAAAGAAGTTTCCATTTAACAGAACTTGATTTGTCTCCTTCAGTTTTTATCAGAGCCTTATGATACAGTAGTCCGAAGAAGAAAATTTTTTGAGATATTGTAGAGTTGCGATGAGCAACAATTCCTGATAAAATTTGATAAGATATTGCTTCAAATACAAAAGTTTTTCATATAAGAGCCTGACTTTGATCGTGCAGTTCCTGTATACTATAGCGATCCAAATTCAATAATTTATTCAGTAAACTGAAAAAATAATTCATGTAAAATTTCATGCAGATATATCGTCAAATAAAAATGTTCTCCATAGAAGAGCATGATTTCGATTGTTCAGTTTGTATAGCGGCTATATACTAATGTTATCCCATATCGGCGATTTCTACAAATCCACAGCTTCTTGGAAGAAAAAATATGTGTGCAAAATTTCAGAGCGATATCTCAATAATTTAGGGACTAGTTCGCGTATATACAGACGGTCATAGCTAAACCAATTTGGCTGYTACTTACATTAAACAATAAATACAGTTATGTATAATATATAAAGTTACAAAAGTTCGTACATTACTATTTCGTCTCATATACCATATATTCCGTTTGCCATCATCTGATCAAATTTGATYCGGACTGAGGAAATATACATTTACGGCGTACTAGAAGACCCGAAACTCGGATTAGCCGTCTAGTAAAATTTGTGATGGGAGTTGTTTAGGTGCCACAACGCCTGGCGTTCTAAGCTGTCCAAGTTAAATCTATCTTAGGATCGATCWAATAACCTTATCTAACATTTTGAACATGTTCGATATTGTTGTCATTATTGTTATCTATGGACGACTCGCAAGTGACAAGTTTGCGCTGACCTACACGGAATGCTTTGTCAAATACAGAATGTCAAATAACTTTCTTGATGATTAACTAGATTCTCCAAAGCACAACTTAGGACATGTGGACATCAAACTTCATACGCACATAATAAAAGGTTTTCACGATTTAAGGAATATAATTTTTWTCGATTCGGTTTACGCGATAGTTCGGGTCTAATTGATATTAATTTTTTTCAAATAACAGGAATTTTTAAGATCACTGTCAGCCGGAGAGTCTCTTTGGAGAGATATGAAAAGGAAGATTGGCTCAATAGTCAGCCATTTTGTACAAAAAGTCAATATATAGTTTTTATGGAAGTACATTTTTTATATATGTTTTTGGTAACCTCAAAAAAAAAAAAAAAAAAAAATCGATATCTTTAATTCCTTTCAGTGTAAGAGTTTTGGTATCTGGACTGGCCCAACTACTTATCAAATTGAAAACATCTAATATTTTATGCTTCAAAAATGCTCTAAACATATATAAGGGTTCAGTGTTAGACCGCCGACCATAGTTTTCTCTCGATCAGGACTCACAAAAAATTATGTTAATAAACCAACTCTAAATTTTTACATTTAAAAAGTATTTTCTATTTTCTTAAGTGTAGTTTTCTACCTAAATGTGATCAAAAAAATATTTTTGTATATAGCGGYGAATAAAAGATATTCATAAATCTGTTATAACCGTAAACATAATGACTTTAAACACTATTCCTAACTGCTTATGATAGAAAAAAAAAATATCTTCACTGCTGTACCAACATCAAAAGCAGCAAAATATTGTTCTACATACACACACACACAACGCACAACGCTGTACAGCCCAGTATGGCGCTCTATTTATCACTCATCGCTATGCAAATCACTTCTAAGACTAATACTATTATTATGATGTTGCTATTATTATTGCTAGACGCGGTGTGTGGACTGCCAATGTATATATGTATCTGTGTGGCAAGTAAGCTTTGTTGTTGCAGCTGACGCTTTTGTTATTGTATGCGTAGCATTTTTTATTGCTCTTGAAGTTCTTAAAGCTATTTGTTAGASTTTTTTCTTCATTTTTAGTGCTTTCGGTTGACTTTTTGTATTTACATAGTTTTGTTGTCGTTGCTGATTTTGTCGCTGTGGCTTTATTTGCTGTTCTACTCTTTTATTGCTTCATTTTCTATTCTTCCTGTTGATATTCCTTTTACAATTGCTTTCCCCACATTTATATGCATCTATATATATATGTGTCTGTGTGTGTGTTTGGCAGTGCCTTGTCTTTACGTTGGAAATCGTCGTAATACAGACAGCATAATGCTTTGCCTCGCTTGTCGTAGCATACTTACAGGCGTGCTGTGACACAATTTGCTGCTACTTTGCATTTTAAGCTGTTTTGCTTGCGCTGTGGATTTTACATTCAGATGGATGTTGGTACGTGTGTGTGTGCGCGCAAAATTTTAAGTGATTTTTTGCGTTGTTTTCTTTCTGCTTTTGCTTCTTCTCTTAACATTTTWTTAGTACTTCACTGATTTCGAGAAATCGGCGTTAAATTTATTTTTCTTGGCATACTTTTTGGCGCGCAACGCATTTTTGTGGATTTCAATTGCACAC
>NW_017534664.1:924739-927235 GCF_001853355.1 Bactrocera latifrons
CAGCTTCAATCCTCGAAAAATTTCTGCAGATCGGACTACCATAGCATAAAGCTGCCATACAAACTGATCGAACAAATTCAAGTCCTTGCAGGGAAAACTTTTTCATTTGCCGGGATATYGCACCGAAATTTAGCACAGATTATTAGATTATTACTTAAAACAACTACTTAGTTTCCGAGAAAATTGTTCAGATCGGATCACTGTAGCACCTAKCTGCCATATAAACCGATTCATCAGGACCCTGCTGTTGTATGGAAAAAATTTGTTATACAAACTGAACGATCAAAATCAAGAAAACACTCGTTTTGTACCAATTTATGCTATAAAAAATACAAGTATGAAGGGTATAAACGTTGTACTTCTTCTTTTTCCCCTTTTATTTCCTCTACTTACTAATTGCTATGACTTAACTAACTGAATTTATTGTCAAAATATTAGCACTAGATAGCTGTTGTTGAGACACCAAGAATTAGCGCAAATTTATAGCAGTAACTTTGCCTAATTGCCATTCTCATTGAGCGCTATAATTTCGTTAAGTTTTTTGTTTTTTAGTTCTCTCTTGTTTGTTATTTACTGTTATGCCGTTGGTGTTGCTTTGGGCGTCATCAAGTGACGAGTTAATATGCCTCAAAATGTCACGTGCAACTAACTGTCGGCGCAGCGGCACACCAGCACACGCCATAAATATGCATGTAAATGCCCACACCAACAAGAGCGGCTTAGGTACTCACGAGCAACCATAAATTGGGAGTGTCAGGCAGCTAGGCTTACTCACAGCACCGACCTCTTCACCAACACACACACACACCCATTAGGCATATGTGTATGAGTGTGTAAGCTGAACGTGACGTGCGTACGTGGTGTGATTAAAATTTACAACACACACTTCACTTATTTGCAAAAACACACGCGCATATGTACACACACGCTCACACACGAAAGCACGCAAATACAATATAAGCTTGCAGTCCCCTGCAGTTAGTGAAATTGCCTTGTCAACGCAAAAATGCCTACTCTTCACATTTTGTTTATTGCAACACATACATACATACTTACATGTGTGTGTGTGCGTGTATATATTATGGCTATCATATATGCTGGTTGTATGTGTGCTTGTCCGGCTGTTGACCATGGCCATGCTGCCGCGGTCATGGATAATAGTCACCGATTGTTTTACAGCATGAGCCATAATAAATACAAAAACAACAACGTGCATAGTGTTTGTAAATGGCATTTATGTCGAAAGTGACACTGATGCTAATTTGTGTGTGTGCATGTGCCTGTATGCGTTCAGTTGGCAGCAGCCACTGGCTGTGTCACCATGTGAATTATGCCACGAAATTAGCCTGCAGTCAGCACAATTAGTGAAAGAATTTATCGCTCGTAATGAGAGGGGCGAAAAAAAAGTAAATATAAATGGAGCAGAAGGAGCGGTGTAGTGCTCTTTTATGATATCCTCCGTACATAAAATACAAGTATAAAGGTGTTAAATTAATATTTCCAAAAAAATAGTAAAAATCGGTTTAAATTAAGGAGATATTGAAAAAATGGTTGACTCATACGAATAACTAATATTTAACAAATACCACAACAACAACAAAGAAAGTTGTAATTAAATTAGTTAAGTTAATTAAATTCGGAAATTAAAAAAATGAACTGTTGAAATCCTCTCATCACCCTACAATAGAAATAATTCATGTAGGTGTAAGCATCATATTTGTAAGCAGTTTAGGTGAGAGTAATATGTAGTAAGATACCAGTTTTGCTTTCGTTAATAATAAAAAATACTGATGTTGTTGATTTGCTTGAAGCATTCACTTACAAATTACATAGCTCATAATTCTTTAGTAATTAGTTCTGTCACATACATCTATTTCGTGATCGAAAGCAAGCTCGTTAGATYATTTCTGAATACAAAATTTTCCTAAAAATCGTTTTTGGCTAGACGAAATTCGATTTTTTATCAGGTCCAGAAATTGGAAGGGTGTAATAATACAGAACATGTGAACTAAGTTTGATCGGATCATGTGTCTCCGAGTGATCATTTAAAAAAACTTAAAAAAAACGCATTTAAGGATAAACCGTATATTAACTTCGTCTAGTCTGATCAAGTAAGGTACACTTTATAAGWWCTGTTGAGCTACCAAGCTTTTTTGGTAGCTTCGAATCGCGATATAAAACAACAACGATATGCATTTACAAAAGTGTTTATTAATAAATACATATAAATACAACGAGTGGAAAGTTACGTGGCTGGTGGTTTGCTAGGTGAAGRGCGCTTGCGTATGTATGTATAAAYATRTTAAAGGATAAAGGGAAATGAGGAATTAGAATAACKAGTAATGYTGTGGTGGATATGCAAAATAGAGTGACCAGCTAACAATAAATGTTAAATATTAAATATTTACAATGTTTTCTCACCATAGTAGTTGGAATATATGTGTGAGTATAAATTTAGTTAACTTAAGCATAAATAATAATTTAGGATTAATGTTA
>NW_017534664.1:928627-933255 GCF_001853355.1 Bactrocera latifrons
TAACCTTATATCTGACTCTTTTAGTTTTAGGACTTACAAACAACCGTTATGTGAACAAAACTATAATACTCTCTTTAGCAACTTTTTTGCGAGAGTATAAAAGTAGCAAAAATAATTTTTTGAATGAAAAAACTTACTAGTCGTAGTAGTGTAACATACACCCAACATCAAATTTGTTAGGACTGGTCTATAAGGAAAGCCTGCGCAAACCGAATATATGAGACTTTTCTTCCCAGATTTGTAAAATTTTTTTTATTGGATCGTATTGTTTGTCAATTAAAATGTGTGTTGGTAGCTGTTTAACCAAATAGTTTTTCTTTAATATTTCGGTTTCGATAACAGAAAAAAGTTACAGTGAGCAAACCCCTGGCTTCAAAAAATCAGTCAAAATCATGCTAGAATGTAATGGCGAATTCATATCTTATGGCACGAGCCATAACATAGACACGTTACTCAAAACATTGGTCAGAAGTTTAATAGATCCATAAGAGAAAGTTCTCTGCTATCTCTCTTATACGAACACCACAATTTTCAAACACTGTTTCATTCATTTATTCGATATGATCGTCATTAACACAAGTGTTTGGGCGACTCGCTCAAGGCAAGTACCACTCAATTACTTGTTTTTGTGACAAAGTAGACTCCATAAAATTTTACTGCATATTGCATTTTTAAGGATTCTATAGCCTAGATTTTCTTGGGTATAGAAAATTTGGAGCAAACTCATTGTTCGATTTATTTTCGTGATAAAATAAATAAATAAATTTTAAATTTCATACGAACATAAAACACAGGTTGGACGGAATRAGAATTTTTTTTTATCAATTCGGCTTCCCCGTAGCTTGTAGGGACTAGTCCGGGTCAAATTTGATCGTATGGTGGACTCTGTTTAAAATATTTATAGATACTTAAATGCAAGTCTGTCATATTATTATAAGTTTATTTTGACAATATTTATATTTTCAGCACTAGAATCTCTAAGATCGAAATTCGATTCAAACCTTTCTGTACGATTTGAAATCACTTTAGTATTTCTTAATAAATTTCATTGTAAATAATTACAACAAAAGGTTTTAATATCTTATTAAATTATCTTTTAAAATAAACAATGTCTGACAGGAATTAAATCAYTTGGTTTGAAGGAGACTCTTTCTAYTTTAAGGGAACTCATTTATCCAGTGTTTAGATGAAACCCTAACTTTTCTAATCTTGGAACATTAAAAACTTGAAATATACTGAAAAGGTAATTCTATTTTAAACAGACAGTCTATATCTATACAACTATGAATTGGTCACAAACACCGCCAACACCACTTACACGTATTTCAACCTCAATGGGCACAAAATGGCGYACACACCAATTTCCGAAAAACTTTGAAATTTGTCCATCAGCTGCGTTCGAACCTCACATTAATTTTTCAACAACGCGCTCTCGCCCAAACCACACCCCACTCATAATCACTCGGCTCTATTGAATTATGAAATATGCGTACGCTTTGTGTGCGAAATGTGCGCAACCTCASAAATTTTTGAACAGTTTCGAATTTCACAACAGCACTGGGTTCCAAGGCTGGGCTACGCTGGTCCACTGCGGCGTGTAGAAGTATTTGAAGGAAGTAATTAATTGCAGCCTAACAAGCAYCAAAAGCTCGAGGCAACGAGGTGACGTGGCTCTGAAGTGGAACCTTGCCACAAGCAGTCAAACTGAGTGCCGCATCAACTACTACAGTACAGTTATAGTATGCAAACACACGCACACACCACTAATATAAAGCTATAAAAACAGTATTAACAAAAACAGCAACAACTACTTCAAGTCATAAACGGRTTGATAATGAGTGGAAAAATTATGGCGATTTTGCTTTGCCAGCACAGTGTTTGTTGTTGCATGGTATTCCTCACGGCGTGGCACTACGGGAAACAGTTTAGTTGCGCCTGTGCGCGCTCTCATTGTTTGTGAACTGTTTTGTGTGCTTGCCTAGGTGCCGTTATATTTATCGTCGCCTATACTTAGAACATGTGTCTAACAAGGAATCGATTGCAGCGCGATAGTGCCGATGCGATGCTTCATTAGTTGTCAGCAAACGCTGAGTAGGCTGTTTTGATTTCCGCCACTCAATTATGAATTATTAAACATAATGGGTCGGATTACTTTGGAAAGTACATTCATGGCCAAGCAGCTGTGTTTTTATTAGGAATGTTTTTTGTATAAATGYGTGTTAGAAAGATAAAATTTCTTACAAAACAATTGCTTAAGTCAGTATTGTTWAAACTCGCTTCAAAGATTGACAACAGCAAAGAGAAAGTAAGCCATGGTTTGCAGTTATTCTCGACGAAGTCTAAAAAGAAAGCCAAGTAGCTAAAAATTTGAGCAGTGTTTATAATCCTGTTGCTGTAGGAGTCAATCATAGTATTGTCGAAGCAAATAGTTTCCACACAAGGTCGAGGGATTGACAGTGAATCATCTACTTTGAGCTACCTCCCTGTATCCACGTACTTATTATAATCTCAGCCATTGAATCGTCCAGCGTCTCGACAAAGGTTCCGAGAGCTTGGTTGGGAGGTTCTTATGCATCCTCCCTAGAATATGAACATCACTTCACGATTACTACGTATTCTTGCATTTGGCGAATAATTTTGCTGGTGAAAAATTCACCTCAAAAGAATCTTGTGAATATCGACTGCAGCAGTTTTTTGCGAATAGGGAATTCTCTCAGTATTTCTGTTTTTATCTAAATCGTATGTATAATATAATCTCAATTTGCTAAAAATAATCGATTTATTTTTATTTGGTCTAATTTAATTATACGGCCGATTCTCAATCCCTTTTTCACCGTTCCCCAGCAGACGAAAGTAAAATATACCATATACAAACAATGTAATGTCATTGTTCTTGCTTTAGCAGAATAAATTCTTTCACATGTTCTATTTTAATAATAACTCTTCTTTCGGATATAAAACCAAGTTCTTTCCAGTTATATACCGGGTTGACTTGAGATTCAAATGAAATCTCTTATATTCTATAGCTGTAATTGCTAAAGGTGGAAAACCAGTTTCACTGAACGCGATTATAAGCTACTTGGTATGCTTTTAGACTTCTTTCTCATCTGTCTTTTTACTAAAACCATTAGGCTATCAACTTTCCGAAACACTGCAATAGTTTCATTGTTTGGATAAACAACCAACTGTAAACTATGATACCGTCTATGATCGTCTTAAAGTTTGTGTGAATCATATAAATTTACTACTTGAGCTATACATTGCTGGCTTTACAGTTCTCTCACTGTTCTCTGARCAGTTTGAATCCAAACAAACAACGCGTCTTAGCTAACTGAAATGAACACGCCAGCATGTTCACAATAATAAGAAATTAAATCATATTTTTATTCAACTTAGGGAGCAGTGCTAAAGTTTTTCGTTGGACAAGTGAAAAGCGATAAGAAAAGTGTATGTTTAAACAACTTGTAAACCTATTTTTAATATTTCCAAACTAAAAGAGACAGAGAAGACGCTAAATATAATATAATGAGCTGAAAGAATCCTTTTTTAGATTTTCACACTATTCTGATATACTTCTAGGTATATAATGGGAAATAGATGATGATATAAAAATTATATCGTCCAAATTTGATATATAACTGTCTTATCTATATAACATCTTTACTCGTATTCGACACATAATATCTTTTTTCATTCAAGTATAGAAGTATCGATTTCACATAGTCCATTTGTAATATATTGTAAAATGTACTTAGAAGATCTACAGATTTCTTTCTGCCGAAATATTAAGATTTAGTGCAGCGCTAACAACACCGTTCCAATGACTGCCCTGCGCAACTTTAACCAACTTGCAGACATTTGTTCATCTGCTGSCACTAACACATACATAGTGCCTAACATACCAGTGTATATTCGAACACATGTAGCCACTCTTTTCAATGCCAGCGACTACTTAAAGCAGAGCATCAGCAAAATGAAGATTAATGGTTGCAGTGGGGGAACAATTTAACCGCATTATACCCTCAAGTATAAAGTATGAATGTACACAGCAAAAGAACCAAAAATTATGTAAGAAAAGCAGCAAGTAATAGGCGGGTGTGTTTGGAAGAGGAACCACGAAACAAGTGTGAAAAGTGTGGAATGTACATATATGGCATAACAACTGCGACTCCCACGCGAGCGACAAAACGGCAAATGTGCCACAGCGGCAGCGCTTGCCTTGAGAGTATGAAAATTACTAAAGACTGAGCTTTTAGGCACGTGGAACCTTTTTGGTGTAGAAATTTCGATGATTTTAMAATTTACTTTTTTATTTTAAGTAAAGTTTGTWACACTCAGAAGGAAAGGTCGGAATATATTATATATATTATATAAACTTTTATATTTTATTTATATAAGTAACTACTTCCTCAGTATTTAAGATATTACTTTGAAATTTTGCACAAGTCTATTTCTCCATAAGAAGCTGGTCATATGTCAGAATCGCTGATATCGGACTTCTGTAGCATAAAGCTGCCATACAAACTGAACGGTCAAAATCAAGTTCGTGTATGGAAAACTTTTTAATTTGACAAGATATATTTACGAAATTGGATACAGATTATTGTCAAATGTCAGTCTATAATATC
>NW_017534664.1:933555-946109 GCF_001853355.1 Bactrocera latifrons
CTTCCTTTAAATATTATTTACAGTACTATTTCTTAATTTTTCATGGCCATATTTATTACGTAATTTAAATTAATTACGCTTGAAAATAAATTTATAATAGACMTACTTTAAAATGGCGCGAAAAATGTTTAATTTATCGTGAAAAACGCTTTCACAGCACTCACACAAGCACACTCAGCTATTGTCTACACGTATTTATTGTGTGCGCTAACCTTCCAGCATTTGTTAAGTGAAAAGTTGTGAATTAAAAAGTTTTCAACTTGACCGTTACTGAACCGTTTGCTCGTAAATCAGTTTGGTCGGTTGCCAGCTTGGCTGGCCTATCTCATATTGTGTGTGTTGCAAGTGTATGTGCGTGTACACATAAGTGTTAATTGTTCGCTGCTTTTGTGTGTATGTGTGCATTGTACGCTTTATGCGCGCGTGAGTTATGGCATTCTRGCGCTTTTCTTCCCACTTTCGAGTATCCATACATATAAGAGATATGCGAGTGCTTGTGTGCTCAACTTGACCGCCAGCAATAATTCTCGAAACAATACCACCAAAACTATATAATGTTGCTGACGGCCTTTGCAACTTGTACCCCGTTGCTAACTTTCGTTTGTCCTTAAACTTCCGTTATTTGCTATTTGTTGTCATTCGTTGTTTGTTGTACGTAAAATATTGCTAAGTATTTCCTTGCTGTTATTGCCCAAAACAGGATGTGTGTTGAGTTAGATCAATGTTTAAGTCTGTTAATTGCTTTAATGCTTAGCAGAGGCCTTGAAATATTATCACAAATGAGTTTTACTGTTGCAACTTGCATTTACCATAAGAAGAGTGGTTAAATTTGTTCTACAGATAGTGACCATTAACAGATGCTGAGACTGTGACAACGAAATATTTAGTGATATGTGAGGAAATTATGCGATGTGAATAAGTCTTTATGTCTTTTTTTCGATAAGGGCGAATAAAAGCATGTTTAACAAACTTGGTAATATAAATATTCTTAAGAAAAACTCGGATTGGGGAGCAATAGATGGGAAAATATTAAAGAAAAACTTTTCATCTATGGTCTTTTCTATACTTAAAAAGGATTTACCTTTAATTTAAGATACCTCAGAAACCACTAGCTACACACCTAATATTTCYATCGGGAGTTATGTAGTTTACCTGGACAAGATGCTTCTTTCTATAAATGGGGCACAACTCTTTCTCAAGGACCGCACCAGCCACCTTGTGGAAGCACAACGTAGAAGAAAGAGTGAGGAAAGCCAGGAAAGCTTTATATGCGTGTAGGCAGATRCTCGGCATAACTTGGGGCTCTCTCTCTCATGCACTAATTCTGCTCTACGGTACAGTAGTATGGTGGACAGGCGTACGGAAATTGACCATCCGAAAGCCAAAGGAACATCCATATGCTCTCTGCGTTATGCATAAGGTGGAGCTTTAAGAACAACTCCAACGGCGGCTCTTGAACTGRTACTAAACGTGCCACCTATAGACCCCTTCGCTGAGAACTGCGCAGCAAAATCGGGCACAGGTCGGTGGGTAATAGCGGTTGGACAAACACCAAGGTATGTCAGCTACGCGCAACAGTCTAAACATCTAAACTGAAGGCTTGAAAAAGGACGATGAAGTTGGTGCGGGAATATACTATCCAGAGTTAGGCATAAGGCACCCTTTAAATTAGCGGACCACTGCAGTATATTTCAAATTGAGGTTTTTGTTATTGCAGAAGCTGCGAAAATTCCAGAATCCACATCTAGGTAGACAGCCAATCAGCAATCAAGGCAGTAATCTCGTATGTCCTGAGAAGCAGGGCAGAAGTTGAAAGTGGCGCCAGAAGTAAGCAACTTCATTCCTACTTTGGATAAACGGATTGATAATGAGTGGAAAAATTATGGCGATTTTGCTTTAGCAGCACAGTGTTTGTTGTTGCATTGTACCCATCACGACGTGGCGCTACGGGAAACTATTTAGTTGCGTGTGTTGTATGGAAGTCAATAATTGTCTGGYCGACGCGAATAGTTTAAACCCAAGTTCGACGGTCCGGAAGGTTACTGTCCTGCTCCCCTATAGCCAAACTGTTGATATGAACTTACGCTCTACGCAATTGGATCGTCTGAAGTAAGCAATCTGTCAGAAATCGCGGTAGAAAGCTTTGGCCAAAGGAGAGGAATTGGGTTCCATCAGGACAACAACAGCGTCTCGACAAAAGTTCGGAAAGCTTAGTTGGAAGGTCCTTATGCGTCTATCTTATAATATTAACCTCGTGTTTGGTTTCGCGAATATGTCCGCTTTTTTGCCAAATAAACGTCATTTGCGGGAAGTGTTGCTTTTCGTTTCCCCAGTACTTACAAACTACATTGAGAATAACTTTTTGGTTGGATGGAATTTTATTTAGWTTTGCCTCTGTATTATTTCTTGAAGTCACTGATGAAACTTACTTAGTTGGAATCGTGTAGATTTTATATAACTTTATTCCCAAAATTTAGCAAAATATTTTTAAAAGTATAATACATAATTATTTTATAAAAAAACTTTTTATAAAATATTTCCATTTAATAATGACGTTAAATTTTTCTTATGTTACAGGGATCGGATATTTCGCTTGAATCTGCAGAATATAAGTCAATCAATTTGTGAGGTAAGTACACCAAAGCAATTTCTGTATGAAAACATACAAAAGAATTTCAAGAAATAAACACAAATGCAAGCTCAAGCTAAAGTAAAGTAAAATATCATAGCAACGCTTCTGCGAAAGTGCTCCCAAAGCGAGCAAAGAAGCAACAACGCGCTGTGGCAGCGCTGAGCACTTGCAACTAAGCAAAAGCCAAAACAGGAAGTGAATCGGCGCGACTAAAGAAGACATTCCACTAGAAACACAAAATAAAAATAAACGAAGTTTGACAAAAATAAATTGGAAAAAACGCGGATACATACACACAAACATAGGCAACTTGGACGCAGAAGTTGTAAGCGAGTCTTTAAAGAAATCGCAATAGCGAAAGGGTTTGTAGTTGATTTCAAAAAGAAATCCAATGTGAGGAGAAAGGCGGTTCGCAGAAGCTAACGAGTTCAATGGTTATTTGCAGCATATGCATGGCTTGATTTTCGAGTTGTTTCGCCGCAAAAGGCAACTGAAGTCGGAAATGCAAACAGAATGTGCTGGCGACTAAGCAGCWGCCAACAACAAAATAGCAAAACAACTGCAACAACTACAACAACAAAGAAAACTGCAGAAAAGAATTGCGAAGTAAAAATGTCGGTAGCAGAGCAGCGTTAGTCGCACATTTGACGCAGAGCTGTGCATTTCCTAAACGCTCATGAAATCGAAATGTCTGTCCGCTTGTAGTGCAGGGCAAGCTAAAAAGACAGGTGGAYTTCGCTCTCTGCTCATACATAAGAGTACATATGTGGCTTGTCTTCTGTGTGTTTGCACTGCTTTATAGCGCGGGCAGACAACATATGCTCTTGTGTTGTCAACAGTGCGTATACGAAACTTGTAAGATGAAGGGGAAAGTTAGCTGCGTACGGACACATGTACGAACTGACGACAATTTGCTACGTAGATTTCTATGTATGTGTTTCTGTGCTCATGCGTGCTGYAAGGTGCACAGTTTTTTGTTGCACGTTGCTTGCTACATCGCTTAACCATTAAATACAGCGTTTGATGTTGTTGTAGTTTGCTATATCAATGCGACAGCTGCCAATGYTTTCCAGTTGTCGGCTTTGAAAGCAGTTATCTGTTGATTTAAAGGCAGCTATTGATTTTTAACTTTCGTCTAACCTCTCACTTGATTTTCGGGTATATCAAAGTTTTCGTCAGCAAATTTCTTGCTGAACTAAAATTTTTSTAACTAGTTCTGTATATAATTTATTGTGCCAAAAATTAACTTAATAATTAATTTAGCCGCCTTTTTTAATTGTTTCTCCTGCCATGCATGCCACAAATAAACTTTAATTTCCAAGAAAAAATCGTATTATGTTAAAACAAGAGGAATCTCAAGCARGGCTTCAAGCAACAAACTAACTTTATAATGTTGCAGAAGCATAAGACATTTATGTACATGTGTGTGTGTGTAAAGGAAAATTTAAATATTCAATAAATACTTTCCTTTATTCAAATCGTGCCACAATTTCTACCAAACACACACACACACACATAGCAGCATACGCAGCTGGATTAACTGCCGTGCATAGTGGCACGTTCCGGCAATGTGCACCAGCAAAAGCAACAATTGAAAAATGCTAAACAACAATTTATGATAAAGCAACAACAAAGCAGCTAAAATAAAAAAAAAAAAATTTTCGACAGAGCAGCGACTTAGCTAATACAAGAATACGCGCTGCCACACACACATACATTAATATACAATGTACTCATACACATATATGAAATGAAATGGTTGCATAAAGCGATTGGTAAAAGCTTCGAACGCTATTGAATGCGCCGCCATTTAAAATGTCATTTGGTATTTTGCTCACGTTACACGCTTGTTTATTTAATTCGATTTTTCGTTGGCGCTACCCGCAACCCTGACCCCCAAATTTCTAAAGGCAATGCGGCGCGGCAGCAAAGCAACAAACGAAAATCATTGCTGTGTTCTTCCTTCGAGCGACAGTTAGGCGTGTGGGCGTGGGGAGCGAGTCAGCCACGTGACTTGTACTCTGCGGTACCAGACACCAGCGACAGCGTATTGAATACAAAATACAAAATTGCAAATCGAAATTTTTCTTTTAAGGCTACTAAGCATATACATATATTATTATATATTTGTATATGTATTTTTCAAACGTGTACTATATTTTTGCAATGAATATGCATTTTCGCCTGTATTTGTGGCACTCTTTGGTTGGTTTTTATTTATTCTTGTTGCTATCCTTACTTTATTTGTATGTGTGCCGGTGAAAAGTCGCTTTGAAAATGCCATTTATTGCTTGTGCTACGTGCATACATTTTCTATATTTGTTGTTGTTATTTTTAATTTTTCGTTCGGCACGTTTTTAAAAATTGTATTATGCAAGCAAGAAAATTGATTTTGCTTCGGTGACTAAACGGAAAAATAAAAGTAAAATAATTATTCAGCGTGGCAATGATGGCAAGTACGGGGAGTTGAGAAAAATTAGAAAATTTTAAAACAGGTGTTTGGGCTTCAAAATTAATATTTCGCCACATTTTGAGTTTCTACATTTGTCGTCCATATGTATGATACATTTGCTTCTGCTATTTGAATGAAGAAATGTACTTTTCCATAAGCTATATAATAAAATATATTCATTTGAAACTTCGTCCAGTCGATCTGTTTAAGATGCTGATAAATGACATTCCCAAATAATTTTTTTGCAAAAATATGTATAAATCTAATAAATGTAACAAAAATCAATTACCGTTCAATCATTGAGGAAAGAACCCGCCAAAAGCGGGAATTTTAAAGAATACCTTTCATAAATACATTTTTTATATGTAATTAAAAATTAATTTTTTCTAAAACTTATAATTCAATTATAATTACTACAGCCTTAGCTCAAACACTTTAAAGGCTTCAAAAAAGCGATTTTTTTGCTAAAATCTGTTTAAAATTATTTAAGAAATTTATAGATGGGAAATATTCGAAATATTGTCGACGCTAGAGGCGAAATAGTGGCCGAGCGTCTAGCAGGTACATATATAAGCGCTGTGGTGGAAAGTGAAAGCTTTGACTAGCGATTTTTCGATTTTTCATTTTTACGATTTTTCTTAATTGGCGGGCAGGATAGAAAAAAAAACTAAACTAAAAAAAACCAGAAAAAGTCAAATTTGAAAAACAACTAAAGCAAACATTTTTTGGTCAAGAACTACGTTTTTTTTAATTTAAAAACTTTTTTAGAATTTTACCAGATGCATCGKGCAATCGCTTCTCAATGACAGAATATAAAAGATTTCATATCCAAAAAATTTACGGATGATGTTTAAATATGTAACCATAAACCCTAGAAATTAAGCTTTAATCAACTATTGTTATCCCTCCCAAAAAAAATCCTCAAAAACATCGATTTTTTGATGCCCCCTTAATAACGATCCTTAAATTCGCAATTGGATTCGATATCGGCGGTTCCGCCAAATTAGCAGCTTCTCGGGAATAAAAGGGTCATGTGTAAAATCAGACTGATATCTCAAAAACTGAGCGACTAGTTCCCGTATACACAGATAGATGGACAGCGAAAATATATTACGTTTATTCAAATTTTGACCGTTTGAGCAATGAAAACATATACCATAGGATTRCTCAGAGTATTGCCTATTTGAGGCTATAAAAATTTTCTATCTTTCTGGCAAGACTGAATCAGCCCTTTTCTGATGTGAACTATATTTCAGTGAGGGCCAGATGAGCCAAAACTCCCCAGCCACATTTCTGTTTTTAAATAGTTTTAAAAGGTCTTTAAGCATGCGGAAAATTATCATTAACGAAAGTTATTGCCTTGTGTCAAGGCGTTTTTCAGCTACCGCTCATTTCAATTTTGGGAAGTGTTGTCCGTTGCGTTACCCATTTATGGCTTGTGCTTTCTTAGAGGYTCAAATTACCGCGCTTTCTTTCTGATCCCACCAAATACAAAGCATTACCTTGGCGTCATGGATTTGGCTGACGAAACCTGGCCATCACTTACGTGCTACATTTGGGTATAATGTTATCGTAATAGATAAATTTCTCATCACAAGACGGTCATCTTTGCAGTTTCTCTGTGTAGAGTTCAAGCAACATCTCGGACATGCGGAGCGTGGACCTTAACTTCCTTAAAGGTATGTTGCTGATCGACAACGCTTTGAAATGGTTGTTTGAACGACTCCCAAATATTCCAGCAGCTCTTCTTGTGTTTCGTAAAGATTTCGTTGTAGTAATATATTTAGTTACTCATCTTCAAACGTTTTTAGCTGGTATTCGTCTTCCAAGCCAAAATCACTACTTCAAATTGTGSAAACCACTCTTGSCACGTTCGCTCAGCTAGAGTATGTTCACCTTAAACAATCATTAAAATACGCAGACTTTCGGCTAAGGCTTTTTTTACATTAATGACATGAAGAAGAAATATGCGCAATACACAAAACAAGTATTTTGCATACGATCTTTAATCTTTAAGTCTTTCTATGTGACATATATCTGCAGTACATTCCCAAAAACGAGAAGAAGTAGACCTGCATGCCATAACTCCGAACTAGTCCCAGCCTTTTCTGCCTAAGAAGCTGTTAATTTGTTGGTACTACCGATTTAAGGTCCTCATAGCATATAGCTGCCACACTAACTGACCATTCCAAGTTTTAGTAAGAAATCTTCTGTATATGTTAAAGGTATTGTGTTTTCGTTGTAACCGAAGTTAATGGTTTTTATTGTTTTTAACTTCTCTTCAGAAAGTTTTCAAAATTTAACAGGTAATAATTTATATTTGGAATTCAATAATTCTGTTATATAATATAATACTTTATTCTCTCTCATCTTCTGCATGCCAAAAGTGCACCAAAACCCGCAATATTCCTAAAATAGCATAAAGCAAAATTTTCTCTTATCCTTCAACAATTTGTAATCAAATTTACATTTGCCCCAGAGAGGCCAACAGCATTACAAAAAACGAGAAACACCTTTAAGCCATAATTTATGCCACAAAATACGCTTAAAAGTACAAAGTGCAAATGCATTTGAATGCAAAATGCACAAATTGCCCGGAAGCACACAAGCTACGACCTTACAACGGTTACGCCCATCAGCATTTGCTTATGCCGCTCTTGCTCTCGCATTTTGTTCAAACAATTTGCATACGCCGGTGGCTRCCCTTCCCTCACCGCACTTCTGAAGCGGCCGTCGATGCTTAAATATATATAAATTGTTTCAGAAAATAAGGAGGGGAAAAAAAACTCGTGTGTTTAAGTAACTGACCGAAATCACTCGCAGAAGAGCAGAAGTCGCACAGGAAGTATGTAGGCCTCTTAGTTCTTGTAAATAACGGCACTGCCAGCTGTCGCCTCGAACGCTCGATAATACTTTAATACATCTACATATTTGTGCTTTATATATTGAGACTTTTTTTTTTTTGTTTTTTTTTTTGATTTTGCAGTGCATTGGCTTCATTACGCGGCCGCTGCTGTCTCGAGTCTGCTGATTTCTGATTTTTCCGATTTCTTTCCTCCTTTGCTGAATGCTTATTACTTGGCGCTTGACTGCCTATGCATTTTCGATTGCTTGCCGACCRATTGAGTCGCCATTTCATTTGCTCACTTATTTCTTCGATTTCTTCCATTCCTTCGATTTTTTTTATTTGTATATCGACTACGCTGGTCTCTGAGCTGCCTTACTGGCCGCTGACGCCAATCGGTTGGCAATATTTTTCCCACCATTACGGACCATTATCGCATTTGGGTAAGCGGGCAGGAGTTCAAAGTGAGATGAAGAAGAAGAAGTTGAAAGGACAGAGCAAAAAAATGGATGTTGACGAAGTGAGACTATGGAGAAAGAGGGAAGATGTAGTAGAAAGTGGGTAGAAGAAACAAAAAAGAGCAAAAAAAGTGTACTAAGAGRATATTGGCTTTGATAAAAGTGTAAGGAAAACTTCATATATGTGTGTAGGAGTGCACTCACTACAGTCTAATGACTTCGTCTTCAACTATCAATATCCTTTTCCGTTTTTAGTTCAAGTTCAGCTTTTATTACTTTTTCATTTGCMACATTTCAGTCTGAGTTTTTTCCTTAACTCGCTTCGCAACACGCCAATGCCTCGCACAATTTGTTCTTGCAGTTTTTGCTATGCTCTCYATCTTTAACTGCAAGTTCTTTATACTTTAGCTCAGCAAACGCTCCAACACATGCAGTATCTGTGTATGTGTCTGCTGCATCTTTCATCTTGCTCCTCGATAGCACTCAACTTTTTCATTTCTGCAAGTTTTTTTTTTTTTTCCTTGTCCATCCGTTCGAGTTTTTTTTGCTCTGCTGCAGCAGTTTGGTATTAAGCCACGCGATAAGTGCGAGCTAGTAGAGATACTAACGCTCAAGTGCTGAATTGAAGTGGGCGTACGAGCGTCGAGAAGATATCCTCCATTGCACTTGAGTATCTGCTCCACTAAGTATATATCCTTTATACACAAACACAAATATACACACATACCGGCTTGCATACATCCAAGTTGCGGACTTCAGACTTCAAATACTGACTGGCAGACAGGAAAGCATGCAAGTAGTGCTAAATAAACACACAATAAGTAACGGCTGTCMATATTCACATGTTTTACGCACACAAAAACATTTAAACGTATATATGTGCGTGTTCTGCTAAGACCCTGCTGTTTTGTATAATATTTGTTAAACATTTTTTTTTTGCACGTTGTGTGGCTACAACAGTTTTTATTGAGTCATACCAATATATGGGCTAACGGAGTTGACTACCACAATATAAGAAAGTGTGTCGAGTGTCCGTCTGTCTGTCCCTACGCTTGCTTATGCAACTTTAAGTGGACGTGCTCTATGAATTTTCATATAATATGAATTTATTTTTATAGAAAAATATTCGTATGATTTGGTTAAGTCAGTAGATGTGTTACGACAGTATGGGTTGGCATAGTAAGTAATACTGTAATAGAGATGTAGGCAACAGCTGTGATACGTTCACTCTTCAAGAACATTGRCCACAAGCTCAAGTGTCATATAGGCAATTATTTCTTTCACGGAAATTAATTCAATAATATTAAAGCCAAGTATACTAAGGCAGGTCAGCTGTTTTTTATTAAAGCTTCAAGTAGGTAAAGCACGGCTGAGATGTGAACTTACGACTCGACTTATATCTATGATTTGGCCTGATTTTTCTTTCTTTAATAACCAACATCAAAGGGTCGTAAATTCTAGACCTTGTAGTAATTATAAAGGAATGCTACAGGTTCCCAAAAATTAAAAAATTAACTRCATGTGGCTTACTTGTTGCGAATCAATAGAATCAATAGACAAGACACATTTTATTTCTTTCTCGATAAAGATATTTAGAAATCAGCACCAATCATAAAAATAATTTTAAAGAGAGCTTTTGATTCTGCGAACCTCTTTCTGATATTATACCTATACATACATATTAGGATTAAAAACATTTTTTGGAGTAACCTCAGAGATCATCTCAGGATGCGCTACAGAGGCCGTAATGTTTCTACAACCATTAAGAATTTATAAATTCTATGAATACTATTTAGAAAATTATAGAAAAAATTTAAAAACAACATACTATATTACTCTCTATAAATATAAATCTACCAATATCTTGTAGTATGTTCTAAAATAGGATTATTTGCCAAGTTTAAAATCATGCCTTCTAGTTAGCGATAATATACTTGTGGAAGATACTCACTGCTTTGATTCTAATGCCGCTGTGGAATTGCATATACCTTAGTTTAGTTTAAATGTTTGGTCATAAAAAGTGCTTGGGTAGCTTATAAAGCCGGTTCCCTATGGTACTTGAACCCCTATACAAATTTAACATAAAAATTCTCATACATCGACAAAGTGCTTTGAAACGGTCAGAAATTTACGAAGATAGTATGATATCACACCTTTTTACTTTTTTCTGTAGGGATATGTAAAGTCTAAAGTCTGTGCGGAAAATTCTGCCTTGATTCAGGCAAAGCATTACGCGTATCATTCGCCAATTACTAGTCGAAATGCTCGAACGAGCCATCGAAAATTAGACTCAGCAGATGGACCACCTCAGACGTAGCCGTGGCCAACATTTAAAAGGGACAATCTTGAAAAAATAAATGGAAAAAAATGTTCTTTCGGATGATAAGAAACAATCCGCATTAAATTTAAAGTTTCTGTTTTATTTTCTTAATATATATATATATTGTTTAGGAAAAATAGTTATTGTTTATCTGAAGTGGATTTTTCTTTATTTAAAACCAACAGACTAAACTTTCCAAGAAATTTTTTTTTGATTATAGAGCAACCTAGCAATAAATTTAATTACAACTTTCCACACTCTTCTCTATTTGCAGCGCGATGTGCTCATATTGGAACCATCCGGTTCAGATATACTCAGTTGTGTTTCCAAAGGCAAACGAGAGGTATGTTGACGAATGCTAAGCACCATTTAAACTAATACTTTGAAAAAAAAACTAAACAAATAAAATATTTAAATGTAGTAAACATAACAATGTAGACTTTTAGCAACTAAAAACCCAAATTAGTTAACAATAAAAATTTTAAACGCATGTAAAACATAGATCCCATTATAAAACAACAACATTTACATACATATATTTATTTACCCAACTAACCACTTACATATGTAGTTTACATAACAACTCTCTAAACAAAAGAACACAAGTGTATGAAACAAAAACTGAAAAACTTTCAAAATTAACAACAAAAACAATTCAATAAATTTTTCACACATTTTGGCAATTAAAATTTAACTGGAAATTTTTAACAAATATGCAATTGTGTTTTTTCTCTCTCTCTCCCCCCGCATAACTCACAAACGTTATATTTTCCTACTTCATTTGTGTTTTTGCTATTGTTGTTTTCACAATTTCTTTGCTTTGTGTGTGTGCTTTGACTTTCATTTTTGGTGCAACGAAAATAAAATAATACGAAAAACATAAAAACAATGCAAACAATATGACCAACATACAACTGTAAATGATGGTGACAACAACAACAACGATACACACACACACCCATGACCGATAACTTTCTTCAAGAAGGTGGAATGCCGCAACCACATACGCGTCATACAACCGATGGAGTCCGGCTCGCGTCTGTATGTGTGCGGCACGAATGCGCACAAYCCGAAGGACTACGTGATAAATGTGAGTATAGATAATGGGTCAAATATTAATTGTCAGCATATTTGTATATACAAGTATTTATATACATATATGGGTAAACATATGTTATGGTGGGTCAAAAAAAATGTTTTTTTTTCGCTTGGAACTCTTAAAACACTTTCTCTACGAAAATCTCTCTAAGTATGAGCTATTATTTTTTAGCAGAGGATCCCCCCTTTACAGTTTTGTAATTTTTTATAGATCAAGCATTCAAGTTCTACAAAAAGTTTTTTGAGATTTTTCATAAAATGTTTTGATATAGATAAGCCTTAGTGAGATATCCATTTTCAAAAATCAGAAAAAAAAAAAAAAACAAAGAATTATTAAAAGCAAGTAAAGAAGAGCTAAGTTCGAGCATAACTGAACATATCAAGCTCATGCAACTGGCAAGGATTTTAGCGAGGCAAGTACCTTCAGATACATAAGGCTTGTTCGTTGGATGGGGTCAAGGGTTAGTGCTGACCCGATTAAACCCATTTTTGACACACTGATATACCATTATCAGGAAGGGATTATCACTGGGTTTTAATATGCATTGAGCAATATTTTCAGTAAAAAATCAACTTTAGCTCTTGGGGCCCACTCTTTCGGTGCCTATGGCCCTGAACAGTTTTAGTTAAATTTGGAAGATATTTGGCCATAAAGTGGCACTATGTGTGCAGAGTATCCAGGTATATAAATTTATTCTTGACCTGTAGACTGGAAAGTGAAAGTTTATATTGGAAATTAAAATTGTGTT
>NW_017534664.1:946846-973754 GCF_001853355.1 Bactrocera latifrons
CTAGCAGTTGACTTTGTGTAGCCACAACTGCCCAATATATTTGTCAACACAAACACGCACACACGGTGTATATCAAACGGTACGTGGCATTGGCGGCGTACATTTGCACATTGATTTCATTTGTTTGGCATTGTTGCCGCAGTGGCATGTGCGCTTTTGGCCGTTTTGTTGGAAAACTAATATGCGGTGCGGCCGAAAATGCTAACACACACACACACCGCTCCCGCTGCTCATACATACTTGCCGCTTATCAAACAATCCCCTCCTGCTTATCGCAAATGTACAAACATGTCTATGGACAACTACTATTTACCGTATTTCGGGCAGCAGTGTGTGGTGTGTGTAATAAATGAGCACAAATAAACCTGGATTAGTTTGTTGCGTCGCAAAGCAAGGTCACAAACACACACACACATGCATACAACGCACTCACACTTCACGAGATTGTGCTCAAGTTCACATGTTGTGTGTGTGTTSGTGTGTGTGAACAAAGCTCGAAGATTAGTTGGGCGGTCAGGACCGTGGCAATGTTTAGCATTAAATTAAAGTCACTATGTGGCAAATGTCTTCGATTTAATTGCGTTGAGGAAATTTATTTAATGCTCCTTAGCTTAATTCACACATACATCGGCCTACATGTGTGTAATGAAAATCTGTGAATTTGTAACAATTTTAGTTGCTTAATTTATAGCAAAAGCGATTAGGGATTCGCTCAGCTATTTGTGGATGGATGTAAATTTCATTGTAGATTTTGGATTGGAGAAATATGAATTTTTTACAAACATTTCAATTTTCTTTTTATTCTGAAACAAGAGAAAAATTCTAAAATTGGTTAGAAAGAAAGTTTTTATTTTAAAGTTTTTTTTAAATTTGCAAGGAAATTTTCAAAATGCAGAAACTTTTTGAGTAAAATATACTTTTTCGAAGCAAGAAACGTACGTAGATTTCTCTTGGAAACCTTGTCACAATATTCCTTTCCTTCAGACATTTCCATATACAGTTCGAATAATAACCACGCAGAAATACTAAATTTTATGGAAGAAATGGCAGAAAGAAGCTGCACCCAGGCTTTTTTTAAAAATTGAAAATGGGCGTTGCGTCGCCCACTTATGGACCAAAAACCATATCTCAGGAGCTACTCGACCGATTTCTATGAAATTCGGTATATAATATTTTCTTAACACACTGATGACATGTACGAAATGTGGTGAAATCGTTTCACAACCACGCCTTCTTCCAACATAACGCTATTTTGAGTTCCATCTGATGCCTTCTCTGTAAAATAAAACACAAATACGATATTTGAGCTGAGGTATCCCTTTTGGAAAAATTGTCGTGATCGGACTATAACTTTTCAAGGTCCCTGATATCGAACACGAAGAACTCAGTGCCTAACCTAACCTAATCGAATTAATTTTACAGCAAAATACAAAAATATGTAAATGACGGATAATGAAATCTCGATTATCACTTTATCATGCGAAAGTATAAAATGTTCAGTGACACCTGAACTTAGCCCTTTCTTACTTGTTTTTTATTATTCTGCTATCTGTTACCTAAGATAAAACAATCGATCAATTCTATGTGAAAAGCTGTTCAGAATCTAAGTAACAAAATAMCTGACTTTCAGGAGTATGCGTTATATAATCTTCGAATGACATCGTCGTTTTATTTCAAAAATGCAATTTTGAGCAGAATTCCTTAAAATTTTATTTGAACTTCAGAGCGGTTTCGAAACTATATCGGATTAGACATAGAAACATTGGCGTGTACGCCAATAGAACAATGGATTTTTAAAAGCCCACAACTTGTGAAAGGTTAGCTTTACCGTGGGATTCTGTACTGTGATACAGTATCAAGTCTCTAAATTTGACAGAGACAATTTTTGAGACTTGAGACTATTTTGCTTTTCTGTAAGTGATAGTCACAAACTCTATTACATTTCATTATTCAGAGATGTTTTTATATTAACAAATATTAAATTTTCTATAACATAGTCAAAAAACATAATTATCAGTAAAAACATAAATATATGTTCACTTTGTTTCATAATATTAACGAAATTTATGTAAAATTTATTTATTTTTAACCCTGTCTCTTATACACATCTAGATGTGTATAAGAGACAGGTCCCGATGTTTATTCAGTATATTCAAAATGGCAGACACGAGTTCTTTTTGGTTTTGTGACTTGCTAACTACCAGGTCTCAAATTTGAGGCAATATTTTGAGACTAAAGCTAGAGACTATTTAGTGAATAGTAACTAGTCACAAATTGAGATTTTACCACAAAATGTCTCAAATAGAGACTAGAGACTGATTACTGAATCCCGCTATTAATGAGGSCAAAGWRATGACTAGAAATCCTTTCSAGCCAACGCATATACCAATGGTGGGTGCTTCAGGGGTATATTACRTTAATAAACTTTATATASATAAAMCTCAATCGGCTTTAGTCAGAAAAAATAGTAGTCTTTACAAATGAAGAACTTTTTTTTACAAGAACTTCATTTTGATAGCTCAGTTTGTATGGCAGTGATRTAGTAGAGCGATCGAGAAAATTTCTTCAGATATTATAGCGYTGCTTCGGGTAATAATTCGTGTCAAATKTCATGAAGAAATCACGTAAAGTAAAAAAGTTTTCCATAAAAGAGCTTCATTTTGAAGGTTTAGTTCGTAGGGCAGCTATATGCTATAGTGGTCCGATATCAGGTATTCCGACAAATGCGCAGCTTCTTAAAAAGAAAATTTCGTGTGCAAAACTGCAGAGCAATAACTCAAAAGCTAAGGGACTAAAGCGAGTTTCAGACAAATGGACCGACGGATATTTCTAAAGCAACTCCCACGTAACGCTAATATTTATATATACATATATTTGATGTGGTTCCAATGTTTTCTTCTGGCTGTTAAAACTACGTGGCAAATTAARTATACCCTTTTCAGGATATAAATATATTTCTTAAGTTTGGTCTCAATAGGTTGRGCCATATAATTATAGCAAGACTGCTTTTTTGCACGAAAGCAAAGTTTTTAAATGTAATAATTACTAACCTTTTGAGCAAAAACTTTTATAAATTTTAAAAAAATTTTAATAGGTTCAATATTATGTATATTTTCCAGGACCTTTTTATTTTGCATATAAAGCATCCCTCGTCAATGCGTAATTGCCACTGTCAGTTGCGTTAACCTTTAATTTTCACAAGCAGTCAAGGAAATAAGWAATAATATAACAAAAAACAACAACATGAAAAACCATTCATTCAACAAAACAACGCAAACGGGWGTTTACCTTTTTGCCACCTTTACATCTATTTGTATTCCTTAAACCAACTAATGCGTTTACTTTGTTTTTCTTTGCCGATGTGTTGTGCTGCTGGTTGAATGCCTCCACCAAAACTCAACAACGTTGAAATTGCTGACGACGATATGGCGCTCCATGTACTCACGTATATTTATCCATATTATTTGGCCCGYAGGCGAACTTAACACATTTACCCAGATCGGAGTACGTGCCGGGCATCGGTTTAGGCATTGGCAAGTGTCCCTACGATCCCGCCGATAACTCCACAGCAGTTTATGTGGAGAAAGGCAATGCCTTCGGATTACCAGCGCTGGTAAGTTAAGGCAGAGAAATAAAATAACAGAGGAAAAAGGTAGAAAGAAAATAAGAAGCTGCGAAATTGGAAGCCGAAAAAATGTGTGTAGTTATTTTTGTAATTACAACAAACAAGCTGTAAGTAACTGCTGGTATTCAAGCTGTGTATGCGCTTATTACCAGCCAACTTCAATGCCAGCAACAATAAAATTTACGAAAATGCCATTAAAGTGGAAGCAGAAGTAAAGAAAACCACGAAAAGTGGCGCAAAGAAAAAATGTGAAAAGAAAAAAATGTCAATTGTGTAATAAAATTTGCTAAAGAAGGCCAACATAAAATGCGGCTTTGGCCATGTCCTTTACAGCTGCGGCAATGGCCGCCATTTCCGGCGCACGGCCCGTCGCAACGCACCGCATCGCACGATTTTAAAATGTGTCAAGAAATGTACGRGCGAATTAAATTATACGCCCACAAAGAACGGAAGCGCAAAAGGTAGAAAGCCAACCGAACCAACTTTCTTTCCTATCAASCAACTTTTTTCACCAACCAACTTTCTTTTCTACCAACAAAACCGTCACTGCCGTGGCCCTGAYTGCCACGACACGTTCAAGGAACAAAGGGTGTGTAATCAGCAAAGAAAGCRTTGAAAAGCGCCAAATTCTGTGAAAATAAAATCAGCTAAAGCRCAATAATACAATTGACATGGCCGCAATGGCGAATTCGAGTTCGAATTCTGCCAAAATGGCGCGCTAATTTTACACTTTACTGCCTGGCCCTGACACCGGCATGGGCCAAATCGTCGGCGACATCATTCCATGCATTTTCTTTCAACCTTTTTCCTTTGAATTTTATTCGATTTTTTGTGTTTTTTGCTTAAACTATTATTGTATTAGCACTAATGCGCCTGTTTTTTCTGCTTGCTCGCTTGCGTCTCTTCCCTTTACCGCTCCCACTCGTCTACGTTTGCAGTATTCCGGCACAAATGCTGAATTTACCAAGGCTGATTCGGTTATATTCCGTTCGGATTTGTATAATTTCACATCCGGTCGGAAGGAGCACAATTTCAAACGCACCGTGAAATATGATTCCAAATGGCTTGATAGTGAGTATAAATATAGTTTTATATATATTGGAAATGTATATTTATTCGTTCTTTCTAGCGTTTCGTTTTTATTTTCTAGYTTCTTAGTTTACTGTTTAATGGGTTAGAAGTTATAGTTGAATAGATGGCATTAGGTGTTGCCGTAATTTACTAAACCCTTATCATTGGCAGTAAGACGGTGTGGTAAGGTGTAAAGGTTTAAGGAAATAGTAAAGACTTAAAGGGAAGGGTACGATTAAGAATTGAAGAAKGTATTAGTACAGATTTTAAGAAACTTTAAGGTATGATTATGAATTAAGTAATGAATTTTTTGCATTGCTTCATATTAAAATATTGACACAGATGAAGTAGGTAATTCAAAAAGACTATAGGTCATGTTTAGTTCAAACAAAACTCGTTCGGCTTTCCTTAGWATCMATAGTAATAATGCACAATATTAAAAGTAATGTCTTCTCGGAATATGAAGCTCATCTCTATCTTCAACTTCTCCTTTATTGACGTAGATATCGCTAACGCGGATATAGCTGAGTTTACAGCAGTATGCTAGTCATTCTTCCTTTTCGCTGTTCAGCGCCAATTGGAGATTCCAAGTGTAGCCACTTGATATTTCCTTGTCCGTCTTTCCCCATCAGGGACTACGCCGAATACTCTCAGAGCTGGAGAGTTTTCATCCAATCGAACGACATGACCCAGCCAGTTTAGCAACTGTSTCGATTATCACGACTTACCAAAATAAAAATGTATCTTTATAGAWTTTTATCTAAAATATGCGCTTCAAATTGTTGGTACATACTTTTAGACAAAAGTTTTTGAACTTCAAATTTCATTCGCACAGACACAAAACTTCGAACTTCTCAAACGATTCATACAATTATTTTTATATATTGAATATGCTACTAACGACAACTTTTGTATTATAGAACATTTTTGAACTAGTTTTTAGTTCTTAAATTAATATTACTGGAGTGTAAATGTATTTTGTCGAGCAAATAGCACATCTTTGATATTTTGTGGTGCGTGGTACATATCACGTTAGCTTAAAAAAAATAAAAAAAATAAAAAAAAAATCACGAAAATAGTATTATATTTTATAGTTTGTATATTTTTCTCCGTATAAAGAATTCCTTTATATGAAATTGGGAGAAAACTAGGGTATTTGTCCAAAATCTGGGATCATTTGACTACAAAAATGGTTGGAAAAATTACTTTTTATTCGGAAATTTAACAGGAAAGAAGTTAATATAACATACAGCGATATATGTTTAAGGAACTGAATCATTCAACAGGATTATATAAAAAATAATTATTTTAATGACTTTAAATTATATGAAAGAAAATCCACTGTTGAGAAATTAATAAGACCTTCTTTCACTTATTACAAATTTCTCTCATAACAATTCTTACTTTCTTACTCCTCTCACAGAACCAAATTTCGTTGGATCCTTTGATGTGGGCGAATATGTGTACTTCTTTTTCCGCGAACACGCTGTCGAGTACATCAATTGCGGCAAGGCGATCTACTCACGCATCGCACGTGTCTGCAAGAACGATCGCGGCGGCAAATATATGATCAGTCAAAATTGGGCGACCTATCTGAAGGCGCGTATCAATTGCAGCATCTCTAGCGAATTTCCATTTTACTTCAATGAAATACAGTCGGTTTATAAAATGCCAAACGATGACACCAAATTCTATGCCACCTTCACGACGAACACACACGGCATTGTCGGCTCGGCGGTGTGCAGCTACGACATACGCGACATCAATGCGGCTTTCGAAGGTGAGTAGCGTTGTAGTTAAGCGGAGTGGGTGGTAACGGTGGTGCAAAAAAAAAAAAAAAAATAAAATAAAGAAAAACAGCGTATAATACGAATGCATGGTGGGAGTGGCGCAAATGCGGTGTCTGTTGCCGGCAGCAATCTTTCGTTTTTCTCATGCTCGTATCCGTGAAGTTTTTTATTTGCAATTTCGTTTTTGTTTTCTTTTTAATATTTTTTCCGTGTACGCTTAGATTTATTGCACCGGCAATTATTCTTGCCTTTCCAGTGCGCTTGAATTGATWGCGTCGGCGAGCTGTGCGCTCAAGCGTATGCTTGTACATATATGTAGGTATGTATGTAAKAAATGTATTTTTGCTTGCTTGATTTGGAGGTAAGAAGGCATATATGGCTATATAAAGCCCTCTGACTGCCAATATTATGGCATATGTACATATATACACACACGAGAAAATTTGGTGCCATATATACTTACGTATGTACATACATATACATATATCTGGCTAAAATTGCATTAGGAGAATTGATAGGATTCCTAAGCGAATTAAAACGGTATTGCAGATAAATTTAAGATGGGTGTGTAGATATTTTTTTATTGAAATTAAAAATACTCCGTCACATTAGAGAAGTTTAGCTGCAGATTTTCAAACGCGAAATGTCGGCAAAGAAAATTGAAAATTTAAGTGATAGATGGAGTGATATATTTTCTTGAAGCTAAATGAAAATTATATACGATATTAGTTTATTGGATTAAAACGGGATTTATGAATTAGGCATGAATATTAACGAACATCAAACTGAATGTGTAGTGGTAGCCGCGAAATTCAAAAGCTTCCACAATAATATTCCCATATATGTATAAATTTCATGCACTAAATAAAAAAATTAATTATTTGAAATTCATAAGTGGATATAAAATTTCAAMAAAAATTTTTGAAAGCAAATTGAAAAGGCAACTAAAAACTACATATGTCTCGATTTCAAAAAATATAAATCTCTTAATAAGGATAGCAATAGCTCGAAAGTTATTATACGCCCTATCAATTCATCATATGTTGGTTTGTTTACAGAAATGACAATTGGACAAACAAAATAATTTTTAAAATTTGAATCTTATAACTCTGCTAATCCTAACTACTCAGCTTTTAAACCATCCACTTGTAACCAATAGTAAAAAAGTTCATATATTTTCCATATTTGGAAAAAACGTTTAATAATCACATGATATTGCTTTAGAATAAGTAATTATATTAAATTAACACCAACTAGTAATAGATATCACACAATAGCTTATAACATATATATGAGCGAGGTAACATACTTCTTTTACTCTGAAAAAAATTTCCTGCAGTCTTCCCACAGCACATTTTATATAATTAAAATTTATATTTAACTTCTATATCTCAAACACATGATATTTGCTAAATGTATAGTTGATTAACTTGAATTCCTTTATATAAATTTACTCTTGTGATTTTTTTTTAGTATACTTTCATTATATTTTTATGTACTTTATATTTTTAACTATTATTTAATTTTAATTTACTAATATTCATTACATCAGCTAATTTTTTTTAACAAATTTATAACTAAAACAAATATAGGCACCCTTCATTGTAAACAATTTTCAATTAAAAATTCAAATCATTTGACTCACCCATTTCTTTACTCACTTCCATTTCCACATGCACGCGAGAGTAATGATACACTGCTGCTCGCTCTCTGCGTCGTTAATTTGCGAATTGGTTTTGCGCAGGGCAGCGCAGCTCTGCTGCTGTCTGCACAACTTTACACTTCACCAGCACTTTAGACTTCATTTGACATTTTTCACAACATTTAGCACAAAACTGTACACAAAAGCACTTATTTAYAGAAGAGAACACAACTTTACACACATCTTTACTAATTTACACTTTATTTAACACTCAAATGATGAATTAACTTATAAAAACACAAACTGCACAGGATTGACGTTAGAGATAAACCGTATGCGACGTTCGCTAGAAAGCAACTAAAATAGCGGAACTTCCAATGAAGTAAATGGAAAGAAGAAATTGGAAAGGGATTGTGGATTAGCTAGAGTATGGAAGGAGGATGATGAAAGCTTAAAATTACTTTTGCTTTCGTTCATTTTTGCAACTAAAAGTATGCAGCAGAAGGCGATAGGGATAATAATAAGATTTAGATAAGTTCTAATTAGAAAAAAGGTGTAAATGAATATCAAAGAGCGCTTTTATAAAGCACGTAAATATGATGCAGAGAACGTTTATCATTTTTCTTATTCATATTATGATAAACGTYATCTGAACAAAATATATGAAGAACAGACAAAATGATTAGAGTTATGGAGTAAAATAACAAAAAAGTGAATTTTTTGTATTTTTGTTGGCATTTCTTTAACATATCATAGATAAAAAATTATTTAAAAAGGAAAAATGAAATGAAATAAAGCTCTAATTTAATTTTTAATACTGTTTAATCTAATTCTACAACATAATATAYGTAAGTTTGAGTTGTTTTGTTAAGAAAATATTTATTATTTCAAATTTCTTCTATAAAATATGTTTAATAAAATTAGTGGCTGTTTTAGTATTGAGATACTATTACTATTGGTTTTTTTGGTATAAATTTCTAGCATACTGAGAATGTCGATAGAATTTCATGTTACCATCATATATGCATTGAACAAATTTGTTTGCTGCCTTTTTGAAATGCAATGAATTTTATCAACACAAAATCTTGTTGTAACTTGTAGTGCAGTTTGAAACAATTTAAAGGATGGGATGTTGTAAATCACTTGTCTYTGCGGCATATTTAATTTTGAATCAAACCGGTACACGTTGTCACATGTACATATGCAACTTATTTCGATTCTCTTTAGCGACGCCCACATATTCCGAGCAAGTGACCGAAATTTGATTAAGAACGACCATTCCATGAGTTCCCCTCCCCTTATCTGTTGATCTTAAAAGATAATGGATATGCTATCGAATTAACTAAGTAATATAATCGATAATGATTGAAACTCTAAAACAACTGGTTCATTGATAAATAATATTTCAATCAAGAACAGAGTTAAGGGCAAAAAAGAGAAAAGGATTAGAAAATTTACAAGAAACGATAGCRGCACGTTTTTAACACAAAAAGTAAACACAATTCCTAAAAAAGTGTTGTGTATCCGGAATCGATTCCAGATAATTCCGGAATACTATCAACGACTTGTGCAATTTGCCCTCTGTCAACAATTGTATAGAGAGCTGAAAATTTCGCATTCGAATYAGTGGTGATTAGTTAGTTGCGATGTGTTGTACTCAGGTAGATACGTGGAAGTGCAGCCTCTTCCCACTCAATTAGCGCTAGATGCGCCATTTTCATAAACTATTCGTAAAACCTTTAAATTTTGCTACCTCGTTTCGTGGATGTGTTCACATTATTTCGAACCCCCAAAAAAACTACTTATCCTCGTTATGGTTTTATTAATACACATTAAAGGTTTGGTTCCTGATTATAAAGCTGGCCACTCACAGAAGAAGTTTCCTTACCTGCCTTGAGTTTGCAGCTGCAAAAAAAAAAAACAAAAACAAAAAAAAAAAAAAATATATATATTTTTATGGGACATTCCAGATTTTAACTCTTCTTCTTTAAATGACAAATGTTCGGTCATGGTAGCTGTAAGTTTATACAAACTTTTGCTGAACCTGTTTAATTAGACTTAATTGTAGTTTTGTCATGTTTTTGTTATATCTGACTATATCCCAGTTTGTTATGGATTTCCATTAAAATATCTCAAAACTATTTGTTTGAATTGCGCATTGAGCTGCCTATTGATCGATTCTACCGAGCATTCGTCTAGACARGTTGGTGAATTGGCTAACTCGTATACTTTTTCTTGCTTGCTGAATATGTGGACTTGAGCAGCCAATGACTTTACAGCCTTTAAATTTGTTGACAATGCTCAAATTAATCTTTGGTGATGACAAGGCTAGCAATGTCGCTTAACTTTCTGTGGATGTAGATTTATTTATCTTACCGTAGTTATTTAGTAGAACTCCACAGTGCTTCTCTTTACCTCTCCTCTTTATCTGGTAATTCAAGAGCCACGAAGTATACCCTCGCCTCTATTCCTATGCCTATTTTGCAACCGTTGGTATATATTAAGATCTGATCCTCCTACCCTACTAGTCTACGGGATCTTCYCCCTTTTAAACAACTGTTGAAACCCAACCTTTTATAGTTTGACTTATTATTTGTTTTGAGTTGGTTCAGCATATTGCTATGTTCATAGCTTTTCCTGTTCAATCTATCCATCTCCTTAATGCTTATAGCTGAAAATATTTCTACTTTCCGCTGAAGACTTTTCATTAAAATGAATGCTGTTATCGTCATATGTAATTATTTATTTATCTTTTAACTTCCAAAATGTAATTCAACAAAAATCCAATCAAAAAATGACTCGATCGGCTGCAAAATATTGCATATTGGTAGTCAACAGGCCCAAAATAAGCAACCCTTTGGGTATTTTTAATTAACTAAAACTATTTTTSGTGAAAAATATTTCCGTTATTGGAATTTACAAATTGCAGGTAAATAGCGCTACAAYAACATACATATACCAGTTTGTAAGGATATACATATATATATATATAAATATGAATGCATAGATACGAATTTATCGTTCGCTCATTTGGTAAGCAAATCTATATGCTGCTGCGACAAAATCGCTCTTATTTGCAATCGAAATGTAAATAGCTGCGAAGAAATATTCCAGCAAATAGCCAATTTCTCGCATTCTAGAGAGTCGATGCAAAATGCATATTTCCATTTTGCATATTTGCCACGGAGCAGCAAAAATGTGCACAGAAAAATGCATGCACGAAARTTATTATCTTATAACTGCAACCTAACGGTAAAGTAGGGCAGTTGCAAGCACTTTTTATACATGCCACAATCAAACACACATTTACATATGTACATTAGCGCCAAATAAGCAACAACACAACGCAGCGGCCATTCACACCCGAAACAGTGGCGAAGTTGGCCGGAAAAAGTGCTGCATTGCGGTTTGTGGCTTGTTTTACTGCCAATTTAAAYATTTTAAACGCAAACGAGATTTTCCAAATGCTTTACTTGGCAAAAGCGTTGCACTTTTTCTTATTTACCATTTGTTTTGGTGTTGTTTGCACCGAATTTATATGATGTGAAAGGGTTTATTTGAACGTATTTTTTTTTGCGCACACATACCAGCGCACTACACCGACACAAGTCTATCTGTAGTTGTGTTATTTATATGAACACCTTGTTTGCATATTTTTGATGTTCACTATCTGTCGGTTTTTCTAGTGTGTAGTGGTGTCTTTTTATGACGTGCGCCAAATATTTTGTTGCTTGCAATCGCTAACGGTAAATAGCGTGCAAAAAGCGCTGACATTGTCACCGTTGAAGCGCATAGCGTAAAACTCGTTACGCGCCGGGCATTGTTGTTATTGTTATTATTGCTAGTGGTTTTATTATTGTTATTTTGTTGCGCATATTGTTGCGTTTGTTGTTATTTTATTGTTGTCATCTTGTTGGGCATATTGCAGTTTTTGTTGTTATTTTATTGAACATATTTTTATTGTTGTTGTGCAAATTTTTTTTATTGTGAATTTTTTGCGTTCGTTGATGTTGTTGTTATTTTATTGAACACGTTTTTATTGTTGTTGTTGTYGATTTTTTTCATTYGCTGATGTTGTTGTTATTTTGTTGAGCACTTTGTTGTTGCTTTTTTGGTGCGCATTTAGTTGTTGTTATTATTTTGTTGCATATTTTTCTTGCAATCGTTTTTCAAATGTTTTTGTTGTTGCTGCATTTTTTTATAAATGTGTTTGTTGTTGTTATAATTTTTTTTGTATACATACGTATGCTTTTGTTGTTACAATTTTGTTGCACACACGTTTGTTGTTTTTGCAATTTTGTTGCACACATTTTAGTAGTTGTTGTTTTCGTTTTCCTGCACACGTTGCATACCATCATTTTTCATATTCACTGAGCATTGCCATTCACGTGACTTAATGTGCGTGACAGAAACGCCAAACCGAAAGCCATTTCCTGCGCTCAGGTACTTCTGGTGGCAAGGGGATTACAACATGCGGCGGCAGCAGGTTAGCATACTTGCGCCAAACTGCATTTTTCCATGTGYTTTGATGGGAGCAAAAGAGAAAGCAAAAATACTAAATAACAACAACAAAATATATACAGCAACAGCATAGCAGCAACAAAGTCAAAGTTAGAACAACACATGTGTGGCAACAACAACAGCATGCACGTTTGTTGCCAATGTGCATTTTTCTGTGCGTATTTCCTTCCGCTTGCCTTCAAACTCATTCGTCGCCAGGCAGAGCGCGAAATCAAGACACCTTTGCATATATTTTCGCTTCAGAGGCATACCGAGAAAAATGCAAGTACCGTTAGTACGCTGCCTGTGTGCTGCTCCCCCGTGTAAATGGCTGGCTGCTGATTTTTCAAATCTTACAACTTCCGCTATATTTCCTTGCGCATTTCTCATTTCTTGTTGTCGGTGTCAACACTTTTGTGTTATAGCATTTTGTAATGGCGGCAAAACCACGTACCACTTGCCACATTTGCGTGGCTTCGCGCCACTGCATGCTTCAATGCATAACACATTAATTTTTTGCACACACTTTGCGGGAATCATTTCCGTTTCCGTTACTTTTAGTTACATGCATGCACTTTGCTGCTGTTGTTTTGTTTTCTAATTCTTGACAACATTGCAATTTCTATATGGTGTTGACGGTGCAGTCGGAAGACTTCAGAGCATTTATATGGGCCCTGTTTTGATTTACTTCATAGTGGARAAAACGGGTTTCTTTCAATTTTCTGGCACATATACTATATGTATTTTTTTTTAAGTACAACAATTGTTGTTTATTATAATAAGAGAAAGAAGTTATAACTAAGAATAAGTAATGAAAAAATATCCTTACAGGTCTCGTTTACCTGACTGACCATTGTCCAGAAATCTTCTAATGAAAATATGCCTCTAGACCTCCAACAGTACTCACTAGCTTTTAGAATTACTACATTATTTAATGCTGATTATAAGCAAGCAAAATAATAATTTAAGTTGGACCTGTTTGTGAAGCACCTCGGCTTTATAGTCATATTTACTGAACMCCGCAAGATGGGCTTGACCCAAATATTTCAATTTTGTTCGAATAAACGATTTACACAGGTAYAAGTACAGAAAGCAAAATTATGCATTGAATTAACCACGCGAGAACTAAGAAGGATTTTTCTGGTATAGTCGCCTCTACCAAAGCCCTCATATATAGCTAACCTATTTGACAGAGTACAGTTTTATCCCGAGTACAAAGAGGATTTGCAGACCAGAGGAAAATTTTGGAAATAAAGAAAAAAGCAAAGTTTGATGAAACCCATTGGTCACGAAAAAAATAACAAAAATTAAAGCAAAATAATTTATTGGCGATCTGAGTTCGAGAAAAGGAAGGAGAGGGGTGTGATTGAACGATATTGGAAGAAAATTTGGCGAAAAATTTACGAAAGATCTATGCATTATACAACGGTGCATAATCGTGGTGCAAAAAGCAAGAGTCGTCGCCCCATGATTCTGGTCTATTTTTTGGAATAGTTCGCGCAAAACACGCACAACACTCAAATAGTATGCTTGTAGAAAGTTTAACCTGACGAAAAAAATCCGCAATGCACCACACCTCGATACTAAAAGAAACCTGGCAGCATAATCTAAATTTTTGAACTGCTTTGATGTTGGTTYGACTCACTTCTACCACGATATTCGGCTGTGGCCGGGTTTCATGACATCCTGGTGCGCTGTTTTTCGAAAATTTGAGTTATTCTGGAACCAGCACTTTTCTTTTCAAGGCTGCCAGTRAGATCTCTSACTKTGTAATCGTCAACTCTGTTTTATTGACGTGTCGATATAATGAKTTGATGTTGATGACCGACCTAGACGTAGTCAGGAACTTTTTTTATTMAAMAWAAAAAAAAAATTTCAGGTGTCCGCGAAGAAAAAAAAGATTTAGACGAAATACTATAATTACGTAACATCACTTAAAATGCAAGCCACAAAAAAAATTTAAATTGGGTTTTCTATTGACCATCATATACTTTTATATTATATACGCATATATCTACAAAATTTTCAGTATCGAAATTTGAGATATACTAAACAAATTTTTTTTTTTTTTATGCAAAAAATGATTAAACGCTTTCACACTAAAAAATTAAAAAATACTATGAAGAAATTTGTTGAAAYTATTATGTGCGGGTTCACTAAACCCATAAACCCAAAGCACAAAAAATTATATCTTTATTACTTTCAATACAGAAGCAAAAAAAATGAGTATAAAAAATGTGKAAAAAGTCCAGAAAAGAGCGCTGAATGCTTTTGCTTGCATTTATTTTTTATTTTTAAAGAATTTGCAACTTTGGCAGAAAGTTTTGTTGGTCTGCAAGCAGAGCAATAAAATAAMATTTTACAGAACTTAATTAATTAATTGAAAACTCATTATTTACGAGAGCGGATAACAGAAAAAACTGAGTAATGAATAGGAGGCTTCAATAAAAAATTAGAGCTAAAATGAAAAAAATCATTTATTTTCTCTCGAYTTAAGTATTAACACTAAACCGGTGTAATTTATTTACTAAATCATTAAATAACCTTTTTTTATTTTTTTTTTTTAAATTTCTATAATGCATTTAGAAGCGTTATCTCACTCTCACTRCTACATATGAATTAAGAAAGATAAGAAAAAAAAACTTTATATTCTACAAACAAACATTTTTAATCAATTAAAATTATTCGCTTATTTTTTCACAGGCAAATTCAAGGAGCAAGCCACCTCCAACTCTGCCTGGCTGCCAGTGCTGAACTCCAAAGTGCCGGAACCACGACCRGGCACATGCATCAACGATACGGCAGCGCTGCCAGATTCGGTGTTGAATTTCATACGCAAACATCCGCTAATGGACAAGGCGGTCGATCATGAGTTCGGCAATCCGGTCTTCTACAAACGGGATATCATACTCACCAAACTGGTGGTGGATAAGTAAGTGCAAATATTTAGCAAAAACTCGAAATTTAAAACAAATAAAGCAAGCACATACACATAAGTAAATATATGCATATATATATATATATGTTGTATATATATTTGTATGTAGTATATATGTATATATAGGTGAGTGTTCAAAAGTGTAAATTGTGTATCGAGGGTGCGCAGAGAACTGCTTAAAGCAGCTTTGTAGTCGGCAAATGCAAGCGCATAATCTCACTGCAGTCTTTCGTTCGCCACGCGCCATGGCGTATSAGCAAAGTAAAGGAGTTAGTACATTGGCGCTGATGCTGCCAAAAATTGTTTAAAAAGCTGTTAATGTGTGCGCTAATGCTTGTAGTTGTTTTTTACCGCCATTTATATTCTCTTTGTGGTTTTATTTTACTTTTTATGCGCTAAATTCWGCCAGTATTAATGCTGTCAACTTTTTCTGTGCGGTTCTCCGCTGTCTCGTAAGCTGGCAATAATACTTGCTGTACATTGGAATTGTGTAGTAGTTGTTGTCAGTTTAGCAAAGTGTTGAGAAGAAAATAAAATAAAATAAAATACATTTTAGAAGTGAGTGAATGAGGAGTATTATCGGATAGTTCTGGGATAATTGAAGTTTAATCTTTAAARAAATGATGAAAGCTCCTTGTAAAGCACCGCTTGTGAAGTACGTAACATACATTACTGAATATTGATAATTGCAACAAAATTATCATAACGGGTTTTTTGATAAGAGCRTTACAAAATAAGAAAATCAAATAAAACATTCCCGTGAAAGTATACACATTCGAAGCCATTTTGTATGGAACTCGATTATTTTTGCACGGCCACCAATAGTCCRGACGCTGAACTCAAATTTCGATGGGTTTCAAGTTTAAAACAGCCGATATTGCTGTAATTTCATATTCGATATTCGTACGAAATTCGTCAGTCGTCGCTTGCTTATTGGCATAGACCATAGAAATTGTCTAACGGCTGAGGTGGCCAATTGACTTTGCCATTTCGTGAGATAATACATTCACCAAACATTCGCTGAGTAGCTGTGGTGTCGTCCTGTAGGACATAATGTCGTCGCATATTGTTCCAGCCCATATCATCTAATTTGGGTAAAAAGTATTCGGTTGTCTTCATCATCACGGCAGAAGTACAGCCCAATGACGCCACCGGCCCATAAATCGTACTTTTTTTGTAATGCTATGGTGACTCATGGAGTACGTGTGGGTTGCTGCCTAATCAGTAACGCATATCTTGCTTATTGATAAAGACATTCCGCCARAAATGAGTTTCATCGCTGAAAATGATTTTTCGATGAAACTCCTTATAATTTTTTTTTGTTGCTCAACTGTATTGCCAAGCGGCTTCAGTTATTGATCTTGTAAAGATGTAGGCCATGGTCTTTTCGCAAAATTCGCCACAAACACTTTGCAGAGATGCCCAACGCGCTGGCGGCGGGAACATTTGTACTGTACCTTTTTTCCACTAGGTGCTCATTTTTTGATCTGGCAGCACGATTATGATGATTATAAGTTGCATGTAGCGGTCTTAAAGTTGAGGTTATTGACTTCGCATTTCGGTATTAAATTTTAATAACTTGGTATCATTGTTGAATCATGTATTTTCATGATGAAATGTCAAACCTTACTGATTGTTAAACAAGTGGGACGTAATTTGCTAAAGCATCACCACATTCCTCAAAATTTTTTAATGGACTACGTTATCATATAGCTGCCACACAAATTCGCTGATCAAAAGTTGTATGTTGTTGTTGTATGCAATTTGTTTTTTATTTCTGAAGGGTATACTAGCTTCAGTGGAACCGAGCAAAGAGTCAATTAGTTAAGAGATAATTTTTTCAGAGATATGGAATCTCCTAGAGGGTTTACTGTCATACCAGCTGTCATAATGAACACATGTTTTTGACATTTAACGTATGCAAAGTATTTTTTTTTGTTTTAAGTTATTTTCAAAGAATAAAATTCGCAGAAATTATTTTTTAAAACTCATCCGCTATTTTTAAATGATTTTACTCATCTAATCGTCTAAGTGCTAAACAGACAGARCAGTTTGATTGCTTTTCAGCTTTATAGCCCGATAAATTTCCCTTTTGGAAACCGAACCAAAAATTAGAYTGTCCTCTTCATAAGCCACAGTTATTATAAGCGCGAAAATTTGTTAAAATATCAAGTGCCACAAAACCAAAATATAAGTCGTTTTATTAGTTCTCCTCAATTTTTTCTAAAAAATATTTTTTTTTACAAAAAAAACTCACCCTTGTTAGCCACATATTAAAACATAAGAGTCATAATTGTCTTACTCGTTAGTCCTTCCTAGCGAGTACTTCAGGGTTTTAATCAAGTCATATAATGAAGTTAAAGTACTGCAGCAAAAATAATTTAGCTTGARTTTTTCCGCTGTAACTGGGTCAAAGCCAAAAATTTATCGTCACTGCATAGAAACAATTTGCGTAAAATATTTCATTATGCGCCAAAATGCAGAGTGGTGTTAAAACTAGCACCAAGAGCACCAAAATARCTACAACAGCAAAAGCAACAACCAAAATAAAAAAAAAACGGCAACAGCATAGTCAAACAACAGAAAAATGAAAAAAAAAGCAGTGACACCGAAAATGTCATTACAACCTTCAATAGTTCATTTTATCACCAGAGCGTACACAGTTCAATAAATTTCTCACGTCTCTCTTACTTTTTTTCTTCTTAYAACGCTCGCACACAGAATTCGTATCGATAAACTAAATCAAGAGTATCTCGTATACTTCGTTGGCACCAGCACCGGACTCATTTACAAAATCGTTCAATTCATACGCTACGGTCAGCGCTTCTCGAACCTGCTCGACGTGCTGCAGGTGGCCGACAATGAGCCGATACGCGAAATGGGTTTGAGTCAGAAGACGGGCTCGCTGTACTTGGCGCTGGAGCACAGTGTAAAGCAAATCGATTTGGCGATGTGCGCCCGCCGCTACGACTCGTGTTTCCGCTGTGTGGCCGATCCGTACTGTGGCTGGGACAAGGACGCCAGCACCTGTAAGCCATATCAGCTGGGATTGCTGCAGGTGAGTCAAATGAAGTGGAAAGCAAAAAATAAACAAAATGAAAAAAAGCGAAAAAAATTAAATAAAAAAAATTGCTTGAATGTGGCTGCTGCTGCTGTTGGTGTCAAGGCAAATATGCCATTCAATGCCTAAATCAACATTTCACTTGACACTTTTACACTTTTGCATGCTTTCATTCAATCAACATTTCGGTTTTACATTTTCATTATCTGCCAGCGCGTCCCCACTTTTTTGGGTGGAAACACAATTTTTTCAGCATTTGCAGTACAATAACATTAATTTTATCTTTCTGACTGCTTTTTTTCTTCTTTCTTCTTTTTCCTTCTCTCGGGCGTGTTTGCATTTGCCTGCCGCAGGATGTTGCCAATGAGACTTCCGGTATTTGTGACACAAGCGTTTTGAAAAAACGCATCACCGCATCCTACGGCCAGACATTGCATCTGTCGTGTTTCGTCAAAATCCCCGAGGTGCTRAGGCAGAAGTCGGTACGCTGGTATCACCACTCAACGGAACGAGGACGGTAAGTACATGGCAGTTTCTAGTATTTAAGGTGTGGTAAATGGAGTAGGGCGAATGATAAAGATAGTTTAAGCTAACACTTAAGTGAGAAAYTAAATTTTAAGGGTTAATATAATGCAGAAAAAAATTGTTTAAAGAATTATTSTTTTGAATGTTTTTCTAAGAAAGTCGACAAAGTTTAGACATAACTTCAAAACTGCAAAGGGTCATAGGACATAATAATGTAAAAACGAACTGTGGGCAAATTGGCTAGCAAGAATAGTCAATTAGATCTGTCTCTTATACACATCTAGATGTGTATAAGAGACAGGGCAATTAGATTCCGGAAAAATTTGTTCGCGACAAATTCCGCATTCTTGTTGCGCTCTATACAGAGCACTGCAGACTCAGGAAGCACTTGTCCAACAAAGGCATAATCTCGTTGTTCTTTGTTGAAGCCGGCTCAAGGCCCTAGGTGCGATCTACGTGGACAGTGATCACATCACCTCAGTTGCGCCCAGCAGCTCCTGGACTTGTTCAAAATGCTGCACCTTTGTGACCATTAGTGATATAGGAAAGGGCACAATATACCATAGGTCGCAGTGCAAACCAATCCCTGACTTGCTCAATAAACAGGCAAACGTGACATAAATGGAACAAGGACTGGAAATGTTGAATATTGACTTTTAAAAATAAGGTAATAAATAAATAATAATAATTTTCAAACATGCCAGTAAAGTAGGAACGCCTTAAAACAATGATCGGTGAGGGCTTCTTAACGAGGTTGCACAGCTTAAATTTTTCGTATTGATGAACTTCAGCAGAAGCACTACTTCAGCGAGTAACCAAATGAGTGAGTGGACTTTAGCACCGGTGGTATCACAATGAGCCTTCTAAGGCTTTGGAGCGTCATAAGGTAGCCACTCTACCTACCTATCAATACATAACTTCAAATTTTCAAAACATAGAACAAGAAGCTCTAACATTTGAATATAAATATCGGGACATATAATAAAAAATAATCCATATGAATAAAAATTCCTCATAACCTCAAACAAAAAAATATATATATAGTTTTGAAGAAGTCTTYATCTTAAGTATACATGTGTTGAAGCGACTATCCCAGCACTTCACACACCTCTATAAAATAAACGTTTCCTTTAAATTTATTTTTAAATATAATAGTTTAAATTCTAACTTAAGTTGTCAAGTACATTTTCGTTTCTATCATTGATTCTATACCATTCATATTCAGCAATCGATTTTCGTAATTTTTGCTATCTTATAACTTTTTAATCATGCTCTCATCATCTATGCGGCCAGAGCGTCGAAGTTTTCTGATTGGCTTCGAGTGATTACCTTCAAAAAAGTATTGCTGATGTTGTAGAAATAAAAAAAATTATTGCTGGACTAAAATTGGGGACATTCTTGTTTACGTTAGGTTAGGATAAGTAGCCGATTCTAATAGAGATCTCAGTTATGGTACMTAAACCTCCTATATAATTAGYCATGAGRTCGACACAARTCGGCAAAGCGTTTTGAGCCCTTCACAAACTTGTTAAGACGGCTAATGTAAGCTTCGAGTATGGCTTSTCCTTCAACCTCAATCTTCATAATGTGCCTGGACTAGGTGGACATGTCCTCCATGCAAATTTGACAACTTGGTTGCGGTCTCTTTGGTTTAGCCTTTATGATTCTGTAAACTCCAATTGAGTAATGCGAAGACACAATGCAGAAGAAAGTAATTTAATGTTTCGATCACACTTTCGTCCATACAACTTTGACAACTTGGTTATGACCTTCCTCGGCTTATCCTTTTTGGTTATATAAACTCAAATTTTGAATGAACGATCATACCAATGTTGTTGAAAGTAGCAGATGTAGAAAAAAATATTCGAAATAATTATATCTTTAAGTGGATGTGAGTTTGTAAGCAGAATTATTTTAGTAGGTCTGCTTTCGGAAATACTAAAATACACTGCAACTACAAAGTGGGTCCAAAGTAAACAGAACTTAACAAAAAAACATTTCGGCTACACCAATTTATTTTATTCAAAAAAAGTCTCTCTCTGTTTCAATATAGCTCTGTACAATGCCCAAAAGCACGTCGGACGACTGTTTTAGCTCGTTGGCCGGTATGGCCGCCAGTATGCCGGTGCAAGCCTTTTGAATAGCTCCTAAGTCTGCATAACGCTTTCCTTTCATGGCCAAATACATTTTTCCGAAAAGAAAGAAGTCGCACGGTGCCATATTAGGTTAATACAGGGAGTGGTTATTGGTTAAAGTGTGAATTTTGGTCGAATAATCGGTCACAAGCGTCCTTCGAATGTTGGATTCTGAGCAGTTTTTGGTCGTCAGTCAATTTGTATGGAACAAACCGTTCACACACCTTTCATAAGCCCATATGTTCGGTCAAAATTCGATAAATCGATGTTTTGGAGATGCAATTCGACGAAAAATCGATAAAGATAGCAGATTCTAACGCATCAGTGGATGGCACCACCAGCAGGCATTAGATTCAAAAAGTCCTGTGTACTTTGGAACGCACCTTGTAGGATTGACATTGAAAGTGAATTTGCTTTCTGGAAGCAAATTATTATGAGTCCCAACAATGTTAGTTTCTTCCCTGGAGATTATAAAATATACTGSCTCGATATGTCTGCCTCGAAYGCATGAGGCGATTACTAGTTTCCAAAAGTCTGCAGACTACGTCACCCTGTAAAGTAGACTAATCAGAAATTTTCTGTATAGACAGTTCCTGACAGCTATCGAGAAAATGTGTTGTATATAGGTCATTTGCACCACAAAAAGGACAGTAAGGCTTCACTGATCCTTTTAATAGGTGTGCATGAGTAGCTAACGTGTGACCAATCCGTAGACGTGTGAATCTTATTATGCTTTGACAAAACATATTTGACGAGAGCGATGGTCTAATTCCTGTAGGGTGGTGCCATTTATAGTGATGTTGATAGCTGTTCCATTCAGTTAAATAGCTTTCGTGTAGAAACCTATGCACAAGCTTGCGTAAATCTTTGTCCATAAAGTAGTTGCTTAGATATAAGGGCTCCAAACTGGCCTCGTTCGCTCTGCTTGTAAACTTAGTTGTACTTTATCAACATTTAAAAACTTCAAAACTTTTCTCTTTGTTATGCGTTCCAAATGCACAGTATTTTTCATACACAATCTTCCCCAACGCCTTATCGAAAACTCGCGCGGCAATGCCAAGCTGTTAAATAATAATAATTTTCAGCTCGAACAGCCGTTGATGCTATTAAAAATGCATAAAGGGCGTAGTTTGTAATTGACACCAGAGCTRCGCGTTCCCCGCGTTGTTTGCGCTATAAAAGTGATACAGATYGTCACCCTAAAAATATGCAATGAAAAAGTGTGCTTTCTCGAAAATTTCTGCGCATTCATAACTTTTTAATAAACGCAGCAACTGTTAAGAAATTTTTTAATATTCTCATGAAATGTTGCTAAACATACACACACAYATACACWCAAATATACTTTGAAATGGTTACAGTTGCGCACTTACACCCCTTCCAGCAAACGCACTAATACACTGTTGCAACCCTCGTACTTTTACTCGACGATTTTAAATTGAGTTTATCAATAAAAAAAAAGTTGGCTGCTATTAAGGGTGCGAGGTCGCTGGCGTGGGGGCCACCTGTTTATTTGCCTGCACGCCATAAAGTATGCAACATGAATATACATTATACAATTTATTTCTGAGTTAACCAAGAAAAACAAAAAAAAAAAAAAAAATGCTTCAAATGACTTTTGTGTTATGGGTCCTCTGAGACGACAGTTGTGTAACAAAGACAAAGCGCTGCTGTGTATATCAAAGTGGAAGAAGGCGTTAAGTATAAACACTGCAATGCAATTGTAATGTTGTAGCTACGTTTTGGGCGCGCTGCAAAAATTTGTTGCCATCAAAGAGAAAACTTCATTKCATATCATGTCAGCCACCGCGGAAATGTGCGATATTTTAACTTCTTGATGGGTGCTAGAGAAGTATAGATTTCAAGTGCGAATCAAGAGTATAAACGGCAATAGAAGCGCTGTCAACACACAGTCAACACACAGTGCCAAGCGAAAGTCAGTCAATAGCCTCTAAATGTTGGCACACAAATGGTGTGGGTAACCAACCGACGAATGTAGAAATAAATAGCAAAAAATTACCCCACAACTGCTGTCTACGCAGCGGTAAATTGACACTTCAAGTTGCTGAAGTCTGCTTTTTGGCGTATTTACTGTATGTGTATGCGAGCAAAAGTCGCTGGCTAGACGCATTTTCCGATTTCCGAAACGTCGCACAAAGCGAAAAAGCATTTTTATGCGGTTTACGCGCCGACCAGGCACGCACTCCTCACCTCTCAATGATTGCTGTCGAATTTGTATTAGCCTCTTGCACGTAGCGGGGGGCATTTCAAAGACGTTCTTGGCTATATATTTTAAGGTTATAGTTTCATTTSATGGAAAAACTTTTTATCTTAGTTGCCATCACATTGGCATTTGTAAAAGCATTGTCAGCCAGCACGTGGGGTTTCATCGAAGCAGCGCAAAGTTTTCAATTTTTCCATTGAATTTTTCTCTTTTGCCTTGGTGTGCTTACAACTTTTATTTCATTTGTGTGTYTTCGGTCTGTTCGACTGCGTAAATTTATTGTGYGTGTTGCGCGGAAGTAGAGTTGAAYGCATTCCAATGCAYAGAGTGCACGCTTGAGCAGACGCTTGAAGTTTGTTGACACAACTTAGCTAAAATTTGCAGACAAAATCAGATTTGATGCACAGCGCTTAACAAAAGTAAAAACTGATTTCGATGACTGAAATTGGAAAGTATGTCTGAGAATGTTGTCGACAGCGGCGAGTTAAGAGTGCCTCTGTGCCGAAAAGCGCTTTCTTTTAATGGTGGAATAATTTTTTTTTGAGTATTTCTTAAAAAATAGTAAGGCTGCTGGATTTAGAGGATAAATAGTAATAGAATATTTGCAATTTCTTTTTTAAGGCGATTTTTCAAAAATACAGGGAACTGAAAATCAGTCCAAACAACATACAGTGAAGSCTCTCTAGTACGATATAAGCTCATRATTGTAACRGAAARGAWWCWGAGCAAAAAGTGTWGCATACYTAAGAAATTTCTGAAAATATTATTAAATACTGAAAATAAGGTTTTCTTACACATGCTTTATATAGGTAAGGAAGTCACTTTTCCAGTTGGCAACAACACTCAACCATGTTTGCCACGGAAATTTTTTGCTTGACTGCCAATGCAGTGAAGTAGTTACGGCTCGTTTTGGAGAGGAAGCTTAGTATCGAGTAGAGAGCAAAGATCTCATTGATTGCTTTTTAGCTGCTACAGATGAGCCATTGGCAAAAGGTGGGGCTTCTCACTGAAAGTACTCATATGGCTCAATGACAACATAGTCAAATCCATTATGTTCTATGAAGTCTTTGTGTGGTGGTGGATGGAAATACCGCACTTGCATGAAGCAGCTAGAAAGCGTTCAACGAGTCCATTGGAGCCATAACACTTTCTTCCATTTTGCATTTGCGTATAGTGCCAATCAATATTGGAGATATGTGTATGGCAGTTAAAGTTGCTATCAGTCTCAGAGAATCTGGGTTTCTAAATTGATTGGTGCTTCCCTCTTCTCGTGTGTTCTATAACTCGATAGCTGGGSTTCGCAGGAGCTTAGCGTGCGCTGAGCTATTGTCAGTTCATAAGCTTTCAYAACATGATATTGTATCTAGTGAGCCCTTTGACTTAAGTAAAACTAGGCACTCCCTAGTTATGGGGATTTTAACAGGCTGTTACCATATCGGCGTACATTCTGTAGCCTGTCTCTTATACACATCTAGATGTGTATAAGAGACAGGGCCACTGCGCTATCAGCGTACATGCCGAAAGGATTTAGAGAATCTTACCGGACGCCAGCTGCAGAAGTTGTATAGAAGAACATAGGACAGAAACATCACAATATTTGCTTCTTCTGATTGTGKCRCCTTTGCGAAATCCAGGATTAATCGCTTTAGGACGAACTGGTTGAAGTAGAATTCTGAGAAAATCTGAGCAAACTTGTATTGGTATTGGCGCTTTGCTGACATATAAGATTGGTTCTTTTTATGTGGTTTCCCAAATGACTGCTTATAGTAGTCCAAGTGCGATTTTGGGATCAGTTGGAAACCCCTCCAAATTATTATTTTTTYATCAGCTTGCTAAAACTGCTTAAGTCAAATGCGAAAGTTTTCCATACAAGCCCTTGATTCCGATCGTTTGGTATGTATCGCAGCTATATGCTATAGTGAGCCGATCTGAAAAATTTCTTCTGATATTACATTATTTCTATGAACAATAACTTATACCAAATTTCGTGAAGATATATCGTCAAATGAGGAAGTTTCGCATGCAAGTATGACAGTTGCAAAATTTCAAAACGATATCTTAAAAACTGAGGGGCTAGTTCGTATATAAACCTACAGACAGATGTCGGCAGTTCCGACAAATGAGCAGCTTCTTAAAGAGAAAATGACGTTTGCAAATTTCAAAATTTCAAAACGACTTCTTTAAAACTGAGAGACCAGTTCGTACATATACAGACAGACGGACGGACAGACAGATAGATGGACATGGCTAAATCGACTCAGCTCAACATACTGATCATATATATATATACTTTATAGGGTCTCCGACGCTTTCTTCTGGTTACACACTTCGTGGCAAACTTAACCCTGTTCAGGGTATAAAAAATTATTTTTAGGAAAAACTAAAACGGCTGAACCAATAAACAATATTCTATATTTTTGAAATCTAGTAAAAACTACAGATATTTTTTCGGATTTTTAAATCTTCCAGGTTGTACCCGAAAAAATTTCTAATACTCACATCAAAATATTTTATTGTGGAAGTAATAGTTGACTAGCGAATGCTTTACATTATAGCTACAAACGAAGCATATGCTTATTGTAAACTTTTGTAAGCTACATTTTTCTTGTTGACAGAACTTTCGCACAAATGTACGAAACTAATAAAAGTTCAGGTTATACCCATAAATGTCAATATTTGGTAAAAATTGTACGAAAACTTTCTATGCTATTTATTTGCAGCTACGAAATAAACTACAGTCCCGCCAAGTACATTGAAACCTCAGAGGGTGGCTTGGTGATTATATCGGTGAATGAAGGTGATGGCGGACGATATGACAGTTACCTGGATGGATCGCTGCTCTGCAGTTACAGTGTCAATGTGGATGCGCACAGGTAAGAGGCAAAAGAGAAAAATATATAATAAAATGAAATGAAACGAAGAAGCAAGTGGAAAATGAAAAAGCAAATGCCCGTAACTTTCACTTGCAACTTTGAATATTTCTARAAAATTACATAAATTAATTAATTTATGATATAAATTTGACATAACAACCGTTATAAAGGGCGAAATAGAACACAGTATTTATTTGTAAAATTATTACAGTGCAAAATTGTTAGCAGYTAAGGCGTTTGAAGCAAGGTGTGCTGTCAGCTGTAGCATACCTTCAGGCGTCGCAGGTGCTTTTCTTCATACTTCAAAGCCATTGGGTGGCGAAATTTTGACGCTTATGAAGAAGCCAGAAGCGCTAGCTGCTTTTTTGTTACAGACAYACACACATCCATGTGTATTTACGCACACATACACGCACAGTCCCGCCACCCCTGCTTTTATGCTTTAATTAAAATTCAATTTTACGTTTGTGACAAGCTGGTATTAGTTGTTGCTGCTTTCATTTTCATTACAATTTCCAGTTTTC
>NW_017534664.1:975982-980211 GCF_001853355.1 Bactrocera latifrons
AAAGGTTATCAATAATTCGAAACATAATTTCGAAAAAGTTTTTCTATTGAGTAATCGAAAAAATATCCATTGGTGTCATGTTCTACTTAAGAAGCAGATCGAAAAACAAGACTCGAACAAGAGTACTTCATCAAAAAAAAAAAAAAAAAATTCTGTTCTTTATGTATCATTACTCCGAATCAAATCGCATGAACAACACGGTTCTTGCAATCACTAGCCCACTTCACCTTTTAGCCCGTCCCACAGCAATATTAGTAACTAAAATGAAACTACAAGAACCGGACCTGACTCCAAAAAATTTTCATCATTGAAATAATTCGAAATAGTATACCAGATATTCTCTGCTCCCATATTTAGATGAAGACAAACCACCACCGTACCACACCACCAACCAATCGAAAACCGTTATGCGTTTGTAGAACACAAGATTTACGCGCTTGAAATTTAATGGCGTGAAATTTAACGTTGCTAATTGTTTTAATTAATTTTTTATGTTACTCAGGATCGAACGAACAGCGGCTAGTACCGGCAGCCAACATCCGAACACATTTCAAGTAGGCAGGCCAAGCGTTTTCGCCCGTACATAATCGTAATTATACGCTTTATGACCTCAAACGCCTTAACGTAGGTAATGTTTTGAAAGTACGCATAGATGTCTGTTTGTTTAATTGTTTTCTTGGGCGTGAACATTGACAGGTGTTGCCAACGCGTTCTACTAATTCCTAAAATTGAATCGAAATTTCTTGTTTTCGCGACGTCACCTTACATAATGTAGACTCCACAGCGTCCATAAAAAAAACATGATTAACGATTGGCGCTGCCGGYGTGTGTCAGTGCGCATAAAATTCATAGCATTTTAGAATTTATGTGTTTTCATTATTAATTTCGACTTGTTTATACGCGCGTTTAAGTTATTTAGCATTTCGGTGGTTGGCGCTCAGTTAACAAGCGGAAAATTTAATTGTAAATTCTTGATTTATTTGAATATTTTTGATTTTTTTTTTGATTTTAAATTTTTTTATGTCCCTTTCTAGCAATGCAATATGAAAGAGAAGGCGAGCGCAAAGCATACGAATGATGTCTATAGTAATGAACCTGTGGTCTGACCRCCAGGTAAGTTTCATTTATGAATTCAGTATATGTGTTTTTTTACATACCTGTATGTGTATTATTTTCAAAGCGAAGAAGAGAGAAAATTATAGAGAAAAAAATAATTCTTATTCAAATACTACCTAGGTTAGTTGAAATGGCCGAAACCTATTTTTGGGAATATATATTTGAGGCTAGAAAAATATCGATTATTTCGGTGACATAAATTTAATTCTTTTACTTATACTTATACTTATACTTATACTTATACTTATACTTATACTTATACTTATACTTATACTTATACTTATACTTATACTTACATATAATTATACCGGCTGTCGCGACTTTATCCAATATTGACACCTGATGTAGACCCTTGACCCACGAAGTTCCCAGATGTATAGAACGAGTTCTAGATAAGGCTGAACAGAATCATAGAATGTATCACAGCACCTCCTTCATGACAAATTTCCGCCTAATCTGCTTTTATCACCGTTACTAATATTCATACGGTTCGAATGTGATGCTGTGAAGTTACAAGTAGTCGTTGGAAATCAACCATCTTTTACTATAATTATCCTACATGACCCTCATATTCGCATACCAGTGCTTTCGGAAATTGTATCGTGTTTTCATTTTCCTTTGTGGCCTGCAACCCAGTATAGGTGTATGCTGCAGCTAAATTTACTGCCTCCGTGCTTCTAARAACAATCTCTGACGTAATATGCTGTGAGATTATTGTCTTGATTGCCAGCTGATACTCGACATACATATTAATCCCTTTCGTCTTGTTACCTGACCTCATTAGCCTTTCATCTGGAAGATACTKCAGTATTCAGGYAACTTGAAAGATCGCCTAAGATCCAGTTCCGAGCAATTTACCTCGGCGCTCACTCCATTAGCCATGTTTGATCCGCCTGAGTAGATCATGATTGCCAACCAACTATCTCTTGTRGTGTGACTTGAAACCATCCCTAAAAAGTAGCGTGTAACCTCACGTGATCTGCTCTATTCGTCAACCCCCAGCTTATTGACGTGAATAACCTTGTAGAGAATTTATCTAACGCCGCCAATCTTGTACTTGGTTTTTCTGTAGAGCTTTTCCCACTGCAATGTCGATTGCTGGTATGTAGAATAGCCTTACGAGTGCAGCCGTTGGGCTGGTTCTTAGTGACCTCGCAATGCAGAGACCACTGTTTCCGTTCGTTCCAACGGCATTTTGTATGCGAATTTACGGTCCAGTATAACAAAGTACCGTAACACTTGTTGAAGATTACCTCAACAACACTTAAGGTTGCCTCTTGTACTACTGSCCTTTTTGTCTCTCTCCTCCGCAATGAGTTTCGATACCAGTTTGCCTTACATAATTGCTCAATCTAATCTCAAGCTAATGCAAAAAAAAAATTATAGGGACAATAATAAAACAAACATTTTCATTAAAAACTAAACATCTTTATTTTTTCTTCACTTTATTTGCAGGTAGTGCGACAAACCACTAAAGACTGAACTTTTTAAACTTTTGAAAGACAATATTTTCGTATTTTAACAATTTTAATTTGCTAAAAATTCTTGTAACTAAAATGTTCTACARTTAAAAAATATATAAATCAACATAAAAATGAAATAGAAAAACACACGGAAATTGTACAGCAACAAAAAGAAGAAAATAGTATAAATAAATGAACGGTTAAAGAAAGTGAAACATCAAAGGCCTACCGTAAAGAATTTCACAAGCTTAAAAAATACAGCAAATGTATTACAGTGTGTTACACATGCAGCAGCATGTACACACACAGACACACCCACACATACCGCAACAGACGCGAGACAGTTTGAGTCGAAGGTGGACGACAACAGTAAAGTTACTAACAAAGAGATCCTGCCAGCAATAAATATACGAAATATAAGCAACAAATAAATAAGCGAAACAAAAAAGCAACAACAGAAGGTTTTAAAAGAAGCGAAAATGTAAAAAAAAATCGWGAAAGAAATAACAATAACAACAATATAAATATAGCGATAACAAGCACATAAATAGAAAGTAAAGAAGTGCGTACGAAACTAGACACATATACAACAGCATTTATATACACAAGCATATACATATGCATGCAAACATGCCTGCCTGCCTAAAAGTATGCTAAGTGACAGTGTGAATTCAGCTCAACGAAAGCATCAAACCACCTACAAAAGAATTAAAAACAAAAGCAACAACAAAAACATACACGAACAGAACACCATAAAATAAGAGACAAAAAATAAAAACAGCAWCAAGAACAAAAAAGTATTTAAGAACGAAAAATTGCAAGAATTTTTTAAAATTTATTAAATTTAATTACTAGAAAATAGAACACTGAAAAAAAAACACACAATTAAAATAAAATGAAAATCAGGCACATGTTAACGGCGCTTGCGTAATTTTAGGCAAAATCACATCTAAATATAATATCTAAGATTTGTAAATTACTTATAGTTGGTTAGCAATTGCAATAGTTTCACAAAAGTAAAGTAACTGAAGCGACGCTTAGTAAATTGCAAGCGCTGCCAACGAAAACGCAAAAAAATGCAAAGAAAAATTTGCAAAGAACATTAGAAAAGATACGTGGCAGTGCCAACTTGGGGATAGGCTTAAACATAAATTATTGCACTACTGCTTGAGCTGTTAGCATCGCTAAGTTAAAAATATAATGAGGTGAATAGAGCTTGTTTTGCGTTTTTAGCGAGTTTAGCTGGTAAGACACTTTGATTTTGCATTTTTTTATAAAGTGTAAATAGTTATAGAGACTCTTTKTTTGAATTTATTATAATTTTATCAAATCGTATACATATGTCAGAAAGCCTGCCTATACATACATACATACATAGTTGTAGCAATTGCAAGAAATAATGTGTATGTGTCCGTTTTTAACGCTTCAAATAATACGTTGTGTATGTATTTGTAAGTAAACATATTATTAGCGTTGTTTAATATTGAAACACTGTAAATATTTGTAAAATATGAATAAAGTATTAAAAAAATTTAATAACTAAAGTAGTATATTTAATAATTGTTTATATTCGCTTGTGTTATACGCATTTTACGCAAAACAAACGCGCTTGAAAGTGTTGAGACTTTTACGAAGAATACAGGTGAGTGC